>NC_065561.1:4848484-5151515 GCF_022605725.1 Anthonomus grandis grandis
CAAATCGGACAATGCAATAATGATTAATTGTTCTATTTTCTTAACCCTGGTTATGTCTAAAACTTAAAAAGGATCATTTGAGTCATCTTGTATAACCTAAATATTAATTTTAAAATAAATTTGAATAATAGATAACCGTAGTTGAGTGAGATATGACTATTTTTTTTAAACACAATACATCAAAATATTTTTAAAAATTACTTAGGGTTAAACATATTATATCTAAAAATTAAATTGAAATCATATCGGAACAATAGCTATAGGTAATAGAAATCGATTTTCTTTATTCTGGTTATGTCCAAAACTTAAAAAGAATCATTTGTGTCATCTTGATAACCTAAATATTAATTTTAAATTATATTTGAATAATAGATAACCGTAATTGAGTGAGTTATGACTATTTTTTTTAAACACAATACATCAAAATATTTTTAAAAATCATTTAGGGTTAAACAAATTATTTCTAAAAATTAAATTAAAATTAAATCGGAACAATCGTTAACGCGAAGAGTTATTATATTTTCTTAATTCTGGTTGTGTTCATCATCATCATTTGGCTATCTTGTATATGCGAAATAGTAAATTTAAATTCTATTCGAATAATAGATAACAGTAATAGAGTGAGATATAATTATTTTTTTAAAAAACAATTCATAAGAAAAATTTTAAAAATAATTTACAGTACATCAAATGAACTGCAAAAATTAAATTGGAATCAAATCGGACAATGCTATAATGATTAATTGTTCTATTTTCTTAACCCTGGTTATATACAAAACTTAAAAAGGATCATTTCAGTCATCTTGTATAACCTAAATTTTAATTTTAAAATAAATTTAAATAATAGATAACCGTAATTGAGTGAGATATGACTATTTTTTTAAAACATAATACATAAAATTATTTTTAAAAATTATTTAAGGTTAATCAAATTATATCTAAAAATTGAATTAAAATTAAATCGGAACAATCGCCAACCCTATTAGTTATTACATTTTCTTAACTCTTGTTGTGTTCAAACCGTAAAAAACATCATTTGACTATCTTGTATATGCGAAAGAGTAAATTTAAATTATATTCGAATTATAGATATTAGTAATAGAGTGAGATATAATTATTTTTTTAAAAAACAATTCATAAGAAAAATTTTAAAATATTTTAAAAAATTACTTTGGGTTAAACAAATTATATCTAAAAATTAAATTGAAATCATATCGGAACAATAGCTATAGATAATAGAAATCGATTTTCTTTATTCTGGTTATGTCCAAAACTTAAAAAGGATCATTTGAGTCATCTTGATAACCTAAATATTAATTTTAAATTATATTTGAATAATAGATAACCGTAATTGAGTAAGATATGACTATTTTTTTAAAACATAATACTTAAAACTATTTTTAAAAATCATTTAGGGTTAATCAAATTATATCTGAAAATTAAAATAAAATTAAATCTGAACAATCGTTAATGCGAAGAGTTATTATATTTTCTTAACTCTGGTTGTGTTCAAACCGTAAAAAACATCATTTGGCTATCTTGTATATGGGAAATAGTAAATTTAAATTCTATTCGAATAATAGATAACAGTAATAGAGAGACATATAATTATTTTTTAAAAAAACAATTCATAAGAAAAATTTTAAAAATAATTTACAGTACATCAAATGAACTTCAAAAATTAAATTGGAATCAAATAGGACAATGCAATAATGATTAATTGTTCTATTTTCTGAACCCTGGCTATAACCAAAACTTAAAAAGGATCATTTGAGTCATCTTGTATAACCTAAATATTAATTTTAAATTATATTTAAATAATAGATAACCGTAATTAAGTGAGATATGACTATTTTTTTTAAACACAATACATCAAAATATTTTTAAAAGTCATTTAGGGTTAATCAAATTATATCTAAAAATTGAATTAAAATTAAATCGGAACAATCGCCAACGCTATTAGTTATTAAATTTTCTTAACTCTGGTTGTATTCAAACCATAAAAAACATCATTTGGCTATCTTGTATGTGGGAAATAGTAAATTTAAATTCTATTCGAATAATAGATAACAGTAATAGAGTGAGATATAATTATTTTTTTAAAAAACAATTCATAAGAAAAATTTTAAAAATAATTTACAGTACATGAAATGAACTTCAAAAATTAAATTGGAATCAAATCGTACAATGCAATAATGATTAATTGTTCAATTTTCTGAACCCTGGTTATGTGCAAAACTTAAAAAGGATCCTTTGAGTCATCTTGTATAACCTAAATATTATTTTTAAAATAAATTTGAATAATAGATAATAGTAATAGAGATATAATTATTTTTTTAAAAAACAATCCATAAGAAAAATTTTAAAAATAATTTACAGTACATCAAATGACCTTCAAAAATTAAATTGGAATCAAATCGGACAATGCTATAATGATTAATTGTTCTATTTTCTTAACCCTGGTTATGTCCAAAACTTAAAAAGGATCATTTGGGTCATCTTGATAACCTAAATATTAATTTTAAATTATATTTGAATAATAGATAACCGTAATTGAGTGAGATATGACTATTTTTTTAAACACAATACATCAAAATATTTTTAAAAGTCATTTAGGGTTAATCAAATTATATCTAAAAATTAAATTAAAATTAAAACAGAACAATCTTTAACGCTATCAGTTATTATATTTTCTTAATTCTGGTTGTGTTCAAACCGTAAACAACATCATTTGGCTATCTTGTATATGCGATATAGTAAATTTTAATTTTATTTGAATAATAGATAACAGTAATAACAGTAATAGATTGAGATATAACTATCTTTATAAAAATCAATTCATAAGAAAAATTTTAAAAATAATTTACAGTACATCAAATGAACTTCAAAGATTAAATTGGAATCAAATCGGACAATGCTATAATGATTAATTTTTCTACTTTCTTAACCATGGTTATGTCCAAAACTTAAAAAGGATCTTTTGGGTCATCTTGATAACCTAAATATTAATTTTAAATTATATTTGAATAATAGATAACCGTAATTGAGTGAGATAAAACTATTTTTTTTAAACATAATACATAAACCTATTTTTAAAATCAATTTAGGGTTAACCAAATTATATCTAAAAATTGAATTAAAATTAAATCGGAACAATTGCCAACGCTATTAGTTATTACATTTTCTTAACTCTGGTGGTGTTCAAACCGTAAAAAAACATCATTTGGCTATCTTGTATATGGGAAATAGTAAATTTAAATTCGATTCGAATAATAGATAACAGTAATAGAGAGATATATAATTATTTTTTTAAAAAACAATTCATAAGAAAAATTTTAAAAATAATTTACAGTACATGAAATGAACTTCAAAAATTAAATTGGAATCAAATCGGACAATGCAATATTGATTAATTGTTCTATTTTCTTTACCCTGGTTGTGTTTAAAACTTAAAAAGGATCATTTGAGTCATCTTGTATAACCTAAATATTAATTTTAAAATAAATTTGAATAATAGATAACCGTAATTGAGTGAGATATGACAATTTTTTTTAAACACAATACATCAAAATATTTTTTAAAGTCATTTAGGTTTAATCAAATTATACCTAAAAATTAAATTAAAATTAAAACCGAACAATCTTTAACGCTATTAGTTATTACATTTTCTTAATTCTGGTTGTGTTCAAACCGTAAAAAACATCATTTGGCTATCTTGTATATGCGAAATAGTACATTTAAATTCTAATCGAATAATAGATAAAAGTAATAGAGTGAGATATAATTATTTTTTTTAAAAACAATTCATAAGAAAAATTTTAAAAATAATTTACAGTACATCAAATGTACTTCAAAAATTAAATTGGAATCAAATCGGACAAGGCTATAATGATTAATTGTTCTATTTTCTTAACCCTGGTTATGTACAAAACTTAAAAAGGATCATTTGAGCCTATATTTTTAAAAATTAGCCTAATATTTTTAAAAATTATTTAGGGTTAATCAAATTATATCTAAAAATTGAATTAAAATTAAATCGGAACAATCGCCAACCCTATTAGTTATTACATTTTCTTAACTCTGGTTGTGTTCAAACCGCAAAAAACATCAATTGGCTATTTTGTATATGCGAAATAGTAAATCTAAATTATATTCGAATAATATATAGATAATTTGTAATAGAGTGAGATATAATTATTTTTTTAAAAAACAATTCATAAGAAAAATTTTAAAAATAATTTACAGTACATCAAATGTACTTCAAAAATTAAATTGGAATCAAATCGGACAAGGCTATAATGATTAATTTTTCTACTTTCTTAACCCTGGTTATGTCCAAAACTTAAAAAGGATCATTTGGGTCATCTTGATAACATAAATATTAATTTTAAATTATATTTAAATAATAGATAACCGTAATTGAGTGAGATATGACTATTTTTTTAAACACAATACATCAAAATATTTTTAAAAGTCATTTAGGGTTAATCAAATTATATCTAAAAATTAAATTAAAATAAAAACAGAACAATCTTTAACGCTATCAGTTATTATATTTTCTTAATTCTGGTTGTGTTCAAACCGTAAAAAACATCATTTGGCTATCTTGTATAGATGACATAGTAAATTTAAATTCTATTTGAATAATAGATAACAGTAATAGATTGAGATATAATTATTTTTATAAAAATCAATTCATAAGAAAAATTTTAAAAATAATTTACAGTACATCAAATGAACTTCAAAGGTTAAATTGGAATCAAATCGAATAATGCTATAATGATTAATTTTTCTACTTTCTTAACCCTGGTTATGTCCAAAACTTAAAAAGGATCATTTGAGTCATCTTGTATAACCTAAATATTAATTTTAAAATAAATTTGAATAATAGATAACCGTAATTGAGTGAGATATGACTATTTTTTTTAAACACAATATATAAAACTATTTTTAAAAATCATTTAGGGTTAATCAAATTATATCTAAAAATTGAATTAAAATTAAATCGGAACAATCGCCAACGCTATTAGTCATTAAATTTTCTTAACTTTGGTTGTATTCAAACCGTAAAAAACATCATTTGGCTATATTGTATGTGAGAAATAGTAAATTTAAATTCTATTCGAATAATAGATAACAGTAATAGAGTGAGATATAATTATTTTTTTAAAAAAAATTCATGAGAAAAATTTTAAAAATAATTTACAGTACATCAAATGAACTTCAAAAATTTAATTGGAATCAAATCGGAGCAATAGCTATAGGTAATAGAAATCGATTTTATTTATTCTGGTTATGTCCAAAACTTAAAAAGGATCATTTGGGTCATCTTGTATAACCTAAATATTAATTTTAAAATAAATTTGAATAATAGATAAGCGTAATTGAGCGAGATATGACTTTTTTTTTTAAAACACAATACATCAAAATATTTTAAAAAATTACTTATGGTTAAACAAATTATATCCAAAACCTAAAATGAAATCATATCAAAGCAATAGCTATAGGTAATTGAAATCGATTTTCTTTATTCTGGTTATGTCCAAAACTTAAAAAGGATCATTTGAGTCATCTTGATAACGTAAATATTAATTTTAAATTATATTTGAATAATAGATAACCATAATTGAGTGAGATATGACTATGTTTTTAAAACATATTACATAAAACTATTTTGGAAAATCATTTAGGATTAATCAAATTATATCTGAAAACTGAATTAAAATTAAATCGGAACAATCGCCAACGCTATTAGCTATTACATTTTCTTAACTCTGGTTGTGTTCAAACCGCAAAAAACATCATTTGGCTATCTTGTATATGCGAAATAGTAAATTTAAATTCTATTCGAATAATAGATAACAGTAATAGAGTGAGATATAATTATTTTTTTAAAAAACAATCCATAAGAAAAATTTTAAAAATAATTTACAGTACATCAAATGAACTTCAAAAATTAAATTGGAATCAAATCGGACAATGCTATAATGATTAATTGTTCTATTTTCCTAACCCAGGTTATGTTCAAAACTTAAAAAGGAACATTTGAGTTCATCTTGTATAACCGTAATTGACTGAGATATGAGTATTTTTTTAAAACATAATACATAAAATTATTTTTAAAAATTATTTAGGGTTAATCAAATTATATCTAAAAATTGAATTAAAATTAAATCGGAACAATCGCCAACGCTATTAGTCATTAAATTTTCTTAACTCTGGTTGTATTCAAACCGTAAAAAACATCATTTGGCTATCTTGTTTGTGAGAAATAGTAAATTTAAATTCTATTCGAATAATAGATAACAGTAATAGAGTGAGATATAATTATTTTTTTAAAAAACAATTCATAAGAAAAATTTTTAAAATAATTTACAGTCCATCAAATGAACTTCAAAGATTAAATTGGAATCGAATTGGACAATGCTATAATGATTAATTGTTCTATTTTCTTAACCCTGGTTATGTCCAAAACTTAAAAAGGATCATTTGAGTCAACTTGTATAACCTAAATATTAATTTTAAAATTAATTTTGAATAATAGATAACCGTAATTGAGTGAGATATGACTATTTTTTTCAAACACAATAATAATATATCAAAATATTTTTAAAAATCATTTAGGGTTAATCAAATTATATCTAAAAATTAAATTAAAATTAAATCGGAACAATTATTAACACGAAGAGTTATTATATTTTCTTAATTCTGGTTGTGTTCAAACCGTAAAAAACATCATTTCGCTATCTTGTATATGCAAAAGAGTAAATGTAAATTATATTCGAATAATAAATAACAGTATTAGAGTGAGATATAATTATTTTTTTAAAAAAAAATTTAAAAGAAAAATTTTAAAAATAATTTACAGTACATCAAATGAACTTCAAAAATTAAATTGGAATCAAATCGGAGCAATAGCTATAGGTAATAGAAATCGATTTTCTTTATTCTGGTTATGTCCAAAACTTAAAAAGGATCATTTGGGTCATCTTGTATAACCTAAATATTAATTTTAAAATAAATTTGAATAATAGATAACCGTAATTGAGTGAGATATGACTATTTTTTTTAAACACAATATATCAAAATATTTTAAAAAATCATTTAGGGTTTATCAAATTATATCTAAAAATTGAATTAAAATTAAATCGGAACAATCGCCAACGCTATTAGTTATTAAATTTTCTTAACTCTGGTTGTATTCAAACCGTAAAAAACATCATTTGGCTATCTTGTATGTGGGAAATAGTAAATTTAAATTCTATTCGAATAATAGATAACAGTAATAGAGTGAGATATAATTATTTTTTTAAAAAACAATTCATAAGAAAAATTTTAAAAATAATTTACAGTACATCAAATGAACTTCAAAAATTAAATTGGAATCAAATCGGAGCAATAGCTATAGGTAATAGAAATCGATTTTCTTTATTCTGGTTATGTCCAAAACTTAAAAAGGATCATTTGGGTCATCTTGTATAACCTAAATATTAATTTTAAAATAAATTTGAATAATAGATAACCGTAATTGAGTGAGATATGACTATTTTTTTTAAACACAATATATCAAAATATTTTAAAAAATCATTTAGGGTTTATCAAATTATATCTAAAAATTGAATTAAAATTAAATCGGAACAATCGCCAACGCTATTAGTTATTAAATTTTCTTAACTCTGGTTGTATTCAAACCGTAAAAAACATCATTTGGCTATCTTGTATGTGGGAAATAGTAAATTTAAATTCTATTCGAATAATAGATAACAGTAATAGAGTGAGATATAATTATTTTTTTAAAAAACAATTCATAAGAAAAATTTTAAAAATAATTTACAGTACATCAAATGAACTTCAAAAATTAAATTGAAATCAAATCGGACAATGCAATAATGGTTAATTGTTCTATTTTCTTAACCCTGGTTATGTCCAAAACTTAAAAAGAAGCATTTGAGTCATCTTGTATAACCTAAATATTAATTTTAAATTATATTTAAATAATAGATAACCGTAATTGAGTGAGATATGACTATTTTATTTAAACACAATATATCAAAATATTTTTAAAAATCATTTAGGGTTAATCAAATTATATCTAAAAATTGAATTAAAATTATTATAGATAACAGTAATAGAGAGAATAATAGATAACAGTAATAGAGTGAGATATAATTATTTTTTTAAAAAACAATCCATAAGAAAAATTTTAAAAATAATTTACAGTACATGAAATGAACTTAAAAATTAAATTGGAATCAAATCGGATAATGCAATAATGATTAATTGTTCTATTTTCTTAACCCTGGTTATGTCCAAAACTTAAAAAGGATCATTTGGGTCATCTTGTATAACCTAAATATTAATTTTAAAATAAATTTGAATAATAGATAACCGTAATTGAGTGAGATATGAACATTTTTTTGTAAACACAATATATCAAAATATTTTTAAAAATCATTTAGGGTTAATCAAATTATATCTAAAAATTAAATTAAAATTAAATCGGAACAATCGTTAACGCGAAGAGTTATTATATTTTCTTAACCCTGGTTATGTTTAGAACTTAAAAAGGATCATTTGAGTCATCTTGTATAACTTAAATATTAATTTTAAAATAAATTTGAATAATAGATAACCGTAATTGAGTGAGATATGACTATTTTTTTTAAACACAATACATTAAACTATTTTTAAAAATCATTTAGGGGTAATCAAATTATATCTAAAAATTGAATTAAAATTAAATCGGAACAATCGCCAACGCTATTAGTCATTAAATTTTCTTAACTCTGGTTGTATTCAAACCGTAAAAAACATCATTTGGCTATCTTGTATGTGAGAAATAGTAAATTTAAATTCTATTCGAATAATAGATAACAGTAATAGAGTGAGATATAATTATTTTTTTAAAAAACAATTCATAAGAAAATTTTTTAAAATAATTTACAGTCCATCAAATGAACTTCAAAGATTAAATTGGAATCAAATTGGACAATGCTATAATGATTAATTGTTCTATTTTCTTAACCCTGGTTATGTCTAAAACTTAAAAAGGATCATTCGAGTCATCTTGTATAACCTAAATATTAATTTTAAAATAAATTTGAATAATAGATAACCGTAATTGAGTGAGATATGACTATTTTTTTCAAACACAATAATAATATATCAAAATATTTTTAAAAATCATTTAGGGTTAATCAAATTATATCTAAAAATTAAATTAAAATTAAATCGGAACAATTGTTAACACGAAGAGTTATTATATTTTCTTAATTCTGGTTGTGTTCAAACCGTAAAAAACATCATTTCGCTATCTTGTATATGCAAAAGAGTAAATGTAAATTAAATTCGAATAATAAATAACAGTAATAGAGTGAGATATAATTATTTTTTTTAAAAAAAATTCATAAGAAAAATTTTAAAAATAATTTACAGTACATCAAATGAACTTCAAAAATTAAATTGGAATCAAATCGGAGCAATAGCTATAGGTAATAGAAATCGATTTTCTTTATTCTGGTTATGTCCAAAACTTAAAAAGGATCATTTGGGTCATCTTGTATAACCTAAATATTAATTTTAAAATAAATTTGAATAATAGATAACCGTAATTGAGTGAGATATGACTATTTTTTTTAAACACAATATATCAAAATATTTTAAAAAATCATTTAGGGTTTATCAAATTATATCTAAAAATTGAATTAAAATTAAATCGGAACAATCGCCAACGCTATTAGTTATTAAATTTTCTTAACTCTGGTTGTATTCAAACCGTAAAAAACATCATTTGGCTATCTTGTATGTGGGAAATAGTAAATTTAAATTCTATTCGAATAATAGATAACAGTAATAGAGTGAGATATAATTATTTTTTTAAAAAACAATTCATAAGAAAATTTTTTAAAATAATTTACAGTCCATCAAATGAACTTCAAAGATTAAATTGGAATCAAATTGGACAATGCTATAATGATTAATTGTTCTATTTTCTTAACCCTGGTTATGTCCAAAACTTAAAAAGGATCATTTGAGTCATCTTGTATAACCTAAATATTAATTTTAAAATAAATTTGAATAATAGATAACCGTAATTGAGTGAGATATGACTATTTTTTTCAAACACAATAATAATATATCAAAATATTTTTAAAAATCATTTAGGGTTAATCAAATTATATGTAAAAATTAAATTAAAATTAAATCGGAACAATTGTTAACACGAAGAGTTATTATATTTTCTTAATTCTGGTTGTGTTCAAACCGTAAAAAACATCATGTCGCTATCTTGTATATGCAAAAGAGTAAATGTAAATTAAATTCGAATAATAAATAACAGTAGTAGAGTGAGATATAATTATTTTTTTTAAAAAAAATTCATAAGAAAAATTTTAAAAATAATTTACAGTACATCAAATGAACTTCAAAAATTAAATTGGAATCAAATCGGAGCAATAGCTATAGGTAATAGAAATCGATTTTCTTTATTCTGGTTATGTCCAAAACTTAAAAAGGATCATTTGGGTCATCTTGTATAACCTAAATATTAATTTTAAAATAAATTTGAATAATAGATAACCGTAATTGAGTGAGATATGACTATTGTTTTTAAACACAATATATCAAAATATTTTTAAAAATCATTTAGGGTTTATCAAATTATATCTAAAAATTGAATTAAAATTAAATCGGAACAATCGCCAACGCTATTAGTTATTAAATTTTCTTAACTCTGGTTGTATTCAAACCGTAAAAAACATCATTTGGCTATCTTGTATGTGGGAAATAGTAAATTTAAATTCTATTCGAATAATAGATAACAGTAATAGAGTGAGATATAATTATTTTTTTAAAAAACAATTCATAAGGAAAATTTTAAAAATAATTTACAGTACATCAAATGAACTTTAAAAATTAAATTGGAATCAAATCGGAGCAATAGCTATAGGTAATAGAAATCGATTTTCTTTATTCTGGTTATGTCCAAAACTTAAAAAGGTTCATTTGAGTCATATGATAACGTAAATATTAATTTTAAATTATATTTGAATAATAGATAACCGTTGGTTGTATTCAAACCGTAAAAAACATCATTTGGCTATCTTGTATGTGAGAAATAGTAAATTTAAATTCTATTCGAATAATAGATAACAGTAATAGAGTGAGATATAATTATTTTTTTAAAAAAAATTCATGAGAAAAATTTTAAAAATAATTTACAGTACATCAAATGAACTTCAAAAATTTAATTGGAATCAAATCGGAGCAATAGCTATAGGTAATAGAAATCGATTTTATTTATTCTGGTTATGTCCAAAACTTAAAAAGGATCATTTGGGTCATCTTGTATAACCTAAATATTAATTTTAAAATAAATTTGAATAATAGATAAGCGTAATTGAGCGAGATATGACTTTTTTTTTTAAACACAATACATCAAAATATTTTAAAAAATTACTTATGGTTAAACAAATTATATCCAAAACCTAAAATGAAATCATATCGAAGCAATAGCTATAGGTAATAGAAATCGATTTTCTTTATTCTGGTTATGTCCAAAACTTAAAAAGGATCATTTGAGTCATCTTGATAACGTAAATATTAATTTTAAATTATATTTGAA
Organism: Anthonomus grandis grandis; assembly: GCF_022605725.1. Classification (NCBI taxonomy): domain Eukaryota; kingdom Metazoa; phylum Arthropoda; class Insecta; order Coleoptera; family Curculionidae; genus Anthonomus; species Anthonomus grandis. The sequence continues at coordinate 4,860,108 of NC_065561.1, forward strand.
TAATAGATAACCATAATTGAGTGAGATATGACTATGTTTTTAAAACATATTACATAAAACTATTTTGGAAAATCATTTAGGATTAATCAAATTATATCTGAAAACTGAATTAAAATTAAATCGGAACAATCGCCAACGCTATTAGTTATTACATTTTCTTAACTCTGGTTGTGTTCAAACCGCAAAAAACATCATTTGGCTATCTTGTATATGCGAAATAGTAAATTTAAATTCTATTCGAATAATAGATAACAGTAATAGAGTGAGATATAATTATTTTTTTAAAAAACAATCCATAAGAAAAATTTTAAAAATAATTTACAGTACATCAAATGAACTTCAAAAATTAAATTGGAATCAAATCGGACAATGCTATAATGATTAATTGTTCTATTTTCTTAACCCAGGTTATGTTCAAAACTTAAAAAGGAACATTTGAGTTCATCTTGTATAACCGTAATTGACTGAGATATGAGTATTTTTTTAAAACATAATACATAAAATTATTTTTAAAAATTATTTAGGGTTAATCAAATTATATCTAAAAATTGAATTAAAATTAAATCGAAACAATCGCCAACGCTATTAGTTATTAAATATTCTTAACTCTGGTTGTATTTAAACCGTAAAAAACATCATTTGGCTATATTGTATAAAGGAATAGTAAATTTAAATTCTATTCGAATAATAGATATTAGTAATAGAGTGAGATATAATTATTTTTTTAAAAAACAATTCATAAGAAAAATTTTAAAAATAATTTACAGTACATCAAATGAACTTCAAAGATTAAATTGGAATCAAATCGGACAATGCTATAATGATTAATTATTCTATTTTCTGAACCCTGGTTATGTCCAAAACTTAAAAAGGATTATTTGAGTCATCTTGTATAGGCTAAATATTAATTTTAAAATAAATTTGAATAATAGATAACCGTAATTGAGTGAGATATGACTATTTTTTTTAAACACAATACATCAAAATATTTTTTAAAGTCATTTAGGTTTAATAAAATTATACCTAAAAATTAAATTAAAATTAAAACGGAACAATCTTTAACGCTATTAGTCATTATATTTTCTTATTTCTGGTTGTGTTCAAACCGTAAAAAACATCATTTGGCTATCTTGTATATGCGAAATAGTAAATTTAAATTCTATTCGAATACTAGATAACCGTAATTGAGTGAGATATGACTATTTTTTTTAAACACAATACATAAAACTATTTTTAAAAATCATTTAGGGTTATCAAATTATATCTAAAAATTGAATTAAAATTAAATCGGAACAATCGTCAACGCTATTAGTTATTAAATTTTCTTAACTCTGGTTGTGTTCAAACCGTAAAAAACATCATTTGGCTATTTTGTATATGCGAAATAGTAAATTTAAATTCTATTCGAATAATCGATAACAGTAATAGAGTAAGATATAATTATTTTTTTAAAAAACAATTCATAAGAAAAATTTTAAAAATAATTTACAGTACATCAAATGAACTGCAAAAATTAAATTGGAATCAAATCGGACAATGCTATAATGATTAATTGTTCTCTTTTCTTAACCCTGGTTAGGTCCAAAACTTAAAAAGGATCATTTGGGTCATCTTGATAACCTAAATATTAATTTTAAATTATATTTGAATAATAGATAACCGTTATTAAGTGAGATATGACTATTTTATTAAAACATAATACATAAAACTATTTTTAAAAATCATTTACGGTTAATCAAATTATATCTAAAAATTGAATTAAAATTAAATCGGAACAATCGCCAACGCTATTAGTTATTAAATTTTCTTAACTCTGGTTGTATTCAAACCGTAAAAAACATCATTTGGCTATCTTGTATGTGGGAAATATTAATTTTAAATTATATTTGAATAATAGATAACCGTAATTGAGTGAGAATCAAATGAGCTTAAAAAATTAAATTGGAATCAAAACGGACAATGCTATAATGATTAATTGTTCTATTTTCTTAACCCCGGTTATGTACAAAACTTAAAAAGGATCATTTGAGTCATCTTGTATAACCTAAATATTAATTTTAAAATAAATTTGAATAATAGATAACCGTAATTGAGTGAGATATGACTATTTTTTTTAAACACAATACATAAAACTATTTTTTAAAGTCATTTAGGGTTATCAAATTATATCTAAAAATTGAATTAAAATTAAATCGGAACAATCGTCAACGCTATTAGTTATTAAATTTTCTTAACTCTGGTTGTGTTCAAACCGTAAAAAACATCATTTGGCTATTTTGTATATGCGAAATAGTAAATTTAAATTCTATTCGAATAATAGATAACAGTAATAGAGTAAGATATAATTATTTTTTTAAAAAACAATTCATAAGAAAAATTTTAAAAATAATTTACAGTACATCAAATGAACTGCAAAAATTAAATTGGAATCAAATCGGACAATGCTATAATGATTAATTGTTCTCTTTTCTTAACCCTGGTTAGGTCCAAAACTTAAAAAGGATCATTTGGGTCATCTTGATAACCTAAATATTAATTTTAAATTATATTTGAATAATAGATAACCGTTATTAAGTGAGATATGACTATTTTATTAAAACATAATACATAAAACTATTTTTAAAAATCATTTACGGTTAATCAAATTATATCTAAAAATTGAATTAAAATTAAATCGGAACAATCGCCAACGATATTAGTTATTAAATTTTCTTAACTCTGGTTGTATTCAAACCGTAAAAAACATCATTTGGCTATCTTGTATGTGGGAAATATTAATTTTAAATTATATTTGAATAATAGATAACCGTAATTGAGTGAGAATCAAATGAGCTTAAAAAATTAAATTGGAATCAAATCGGACAATGCTATAATGATTAATTGTTCTATTTTCTTAACCCTGTTTATGTCCAAAACTTAAAAAGGATCATTTGAGTCATCTTGTATAACCTAAATATTAATTTTAAAATAAATTTGAATAATAGATAACCGTAATTGAGTGAGATATGACTTTTTTTTAAAAACATAATACATAAAATTATTTTTAAAAATTATTTAGGGTTAATCAAATTATATCTAAAAATTGAATTAAAATTAAATCGGAACAATCGCCAACCCTATTAGTTATTACATTTTCTTAACTCTCGTTGTGTTCAAACCGCAAAAAACATCAACTGGCTATCTTGTATATGCGAAATAGTAAATTTAAATTATATTCGAATAATAGATATTAGTAATAGAGTAAGATATAATTATTTTTTTAAAAAACAATTCATAAGAAAAATTTTAAAAATAATTTACAGTACATCAAATGAACTTCAAAAATTAAATTGGAATCAAAACGGACAATGCTATAATGATTAATTGTTCTATTTTCTTAACCCCGGTTATGTACAAAACTTAAAAAGGATCATTTGAGTCATCTTGTATAACCTAAATATTAATTTTAAAATAAATTTGAATAATAGATAACCGTAATTGAGTGAGATATGACTATTTTTTTTAAACACAATACATAAAACTATTTTTTAAAGTCATTTAGGTTTAATCAAATTATACCTAAAAACTAAATTAAAATTAAAACGGAACAATCGCCAACGCTATTAGTTATTACATTTTCTTAACTCTGGTTGTGTTCAAACCGTAAAAAACATCATTTGGCTATCTTGTATATGCGAAATAGTAAATTTAAATTCTATTCGAATACTAGATAACCGTAATTGAGTGAGATATGACTATTTTTTTTTAAACACAATACATAAAACTATTTTTAAAAATCATTTAGGGTTATCAAATTATATCTAAAAATTAAATTAAAATTAAATCGGAACAATCGCCAACGCTATTAGTTATTAAATTTTCTTAACTCTGGTTGTATTCAAACCGTAAAAAACATTATTTGGCTATCTTGTATATGCGAAATAGTAAATTTAAATTCTATTCGAATAATAGATAACAGTAATAGAGTGAGATATAATTATTTTTTAAAAAAACAAATCATAAGAAGAATTTTAAAAATAATTTACAGTACATCAAATGAACTTCAAAAATTAAATTGGAATCAAATCGGACAATGCTATAATGATTAATTGTTCTATTTTCTTAACCCTGGTTAGGTCGAAAACTTAAAAAGGATCATTTGGGTCATCCTGATAACCTAAATATTAAATTTAAATTATATTTGAATAATAGATAACCGTTATTGATGAGATATGACTATTTTATTAAAACATAATACATAAAACTATTTTTACAAATCATTTACGGTATATCAAATTATATCTAAAAATTGAATTAAAATTAAATCGGAACAATTGCCAACGCTATTAGTTATTACATTTTCTTAACTCTGGTTATGTTCAAACCATAAAAAACATCATTTGGCTATCTTGTATATGCGAAATAGTAAATTTAAATTATATTCGAATAATAGATAACAGTAATAGAGTGAGATATAATAATTTTTTAAAAAAACAATTCATAAGAAAAATTTTTAAAATAATTTACAGTACATTAAATGAACTTCAAAAATTAAAATGGAATCAAGTCGGACAATGCTATAATGATTGTCTTATTTTCTTAACCCTGGTTATGTCCAAAACTTAAAACGGATCATTTGAGTCATCTTGTATAACCTAAATATTAATTTTAAAATAAATTTGAATAATAGATAACCGTAATTGAGTGAGATATGACTATTTTTTTTAAACACAATACATAAAACTATTTTTAAAAATCATTTAGGGTTAATTAAATTATATCTAAAAATTGAATTAAAATTAAATCGGACCAATCGCCAACGCTATTAGTTATTAAATTTTCTTAACTCTGGTTGTATTCAAACCGTAAAAAACATCATTTGGCTATCTTGTATGTGGGAAATAGTTAATTTAAATTCTATTCGAATAATAGATAATAGTAATAGAGATATAATTATTTTTTTAAGAAACAATCCATAAGGAAAATTTTAAAAATAATTTACAGTACATCAAATTAACTTCAAAAATTAAATTGAAATCAAATCGGACAATGCTATAATGATTAATTGTTCTATTTTCTGAACCCTGGTTATGTCCAAAACTTAAAAAGGATCATTTGAGTCATCTTGTATAACCTAAATATTAATTTTAAAATAAATTTGAATAATAGATAACCGTAATTGAGTGAGATATGATTATTTTTTTTAAACACAATACATCAAAATATTTTTTAAAGTCATTTAGGTTTAATCAAATTATACCTAAAAATTAAATTAAAATTAAAACGGAACAATCTTTAACGCTATTAGTTAATATATTTTCTTAATTCTGGTTGTGTTCAAACCGTAAAACACATCATTTGGCTATCTTGTATATGCGAAATAGTAAATTTAAATTCTATTCGAATAATAGATAACAGTAATAGAGTGAGATATAATTATTTTTTAAAAAAACAAATCATAAAAAGAATTTTAAAAATAATTTACAGTACATCAAATGAACTTCAAAAATTAAATTGGAATCAAATCGGACAATGCTATAATGATTAATTGTTCTATTTTCTTAACCCTGGTTAGGTCGAAAACTTAAAAAGGATCATTTGGGTCATCCTGATAACCTAAATATTAAATTTAAATTATATTTGAATAATAGATAACCGTTATTGAGTGAGATATGACTATTTTATTAAAACATGATACATAAAACTATTTTTACAAATCATTTACGGTAAATCAAATTATATCTAAAAATTGAATTAAAATTAAATCGGAACAATTGCCAACGCTATTAGTTATTACATTTTCTTAACTCTGGTTATGTTCAAACCGTAAAAAACATCATTTGGCTATCTTGTATATGCGAAATAGTAAATTTAAATTATATTCGAATAATAGATAACAGTAATAGAGTGAGATATAATAATTTTTTAAAAAAACAATTCATAAGAAAAATTTTTAAAATAATTTACAGTACATTAAATGAACTTCAAAAATTAAAATAGAATCAAGTCGGACAATGCTATAATGATTGTCTTATTTTCTTAACCCTGGTTATGTCCAAAACTTAAAACGGATCATTTGAGTCATCTTGTATAACCTAAATATTAATTTTAAAATAAATTTGAATAATAGATAACCGTAATTGAGTGAGATATGACTATTTTTTTTAAACACAATACATAAAACTATTTTTAAAAATCATTTAGGGTTAATCAAATTATATCTAAAAATTGAATTAAAATTAAATCGAAACAATCGCCAACGCTATTAGTTATTAAATTTTCTTAACTCTGGTTGTATTCAAACCCTGGTTATGTCCAAAACTTAAAACGGATCATTTGAGTCATCTTGTATAACCTAAATATTAATTTTAAAATAAATTTGAATAATAGATAACCGTAATTGAGTGAGATATGACTATTTTTTTTAAACACAATACATAAAACTATTTTTAAAAATCATTTAGGGTTAATCAAATTATATCTAAAAATTGAATTAAAATTAAATCGAAACAATCGCCAACGCTATTAGTTATTAAATTTTCTTAACTCTGGTTGTATTCAAACCGTAAAAAACATCATTTGGCTATCTTGTATATGCGAAATAGTAAATTTAAATTCTATTCGAATAATAGATATTAGTAATAGAGTTAGATATAATTATTTTTTTTAAAAAACAATTCATAAGAAAAATTTTAAAAATAATTTACAGTACATCAAACGAACTTTAGAGATTAAATTGGAATCAAATCGGACAATGCTATAATGATTAACTGTTTTATTTTCTTAACCCTGGTTATGTCCAAAACTTAAAAAGGATCATTTGAGTCATCTTGTATAACCTAAATATTAATTTTAAATTATATTTGAATAATAGATAACTGTAATTGAGTGAGATATGACTATTTTTTTTAAACACAATACATCAAAATATTTTTAAAAGTCATTTAGGGTTAATCAAATTATATCTAAAAATTAAATTAAAATTAAAACGGAACAATCTTTAACGCTATTAGTTATTATATTTTGATAATTCTGGTTGTGTTCAAACTGTAAAAAACATCATTTGGCTATCTTGTATATGCGAAATAGTAAATTTAAATTATATTCGAATAATAGATATTAGTAATAGAGTGAGATATAATAATTTTTTAAAAAACAATTCATAAGAAAAATTTTAAAAATAATTTACAGTACATCAAATGTACTGCAAAAATTAAATTGAAATCAAATCGGACAATGCTATTATGATTAATTGTTCTCTTTTCTTAACCCTGGTTAGGTCCAAAACTTAAAAAGGATCATTTGGGTCATCTTGATAACCTAAATATTAATTTTAAATTATATTTGAATAATAGATAACCGTTATTAAGTGAGATATGACTATTTTATTAAAACAAAATACATAAAACTATTTTTAAAAACCATTTACGGTTAATCAAATTATATCTAAAAAATGAATTAAAATTAAATCGGAACAATCGCCAACGCTATTAGTTATTAAATTTTCTTAACTCTGGTTGTATTCAAACCGTAAAAAACATCATTTGGCTATCTTGTATATGCGAAATAGTAAATTTAAATTCTATTCGAATAATAGATATTAGTAATAGAGTGAGATATAATTATTTTTTTTAAAAAACAATTCATAAGAAAAATTTTAAAAATAATTTACAGTACATCAAATGAACTTTAGAGATTAAATTGGAATCAAATCGGACAATGCTATAATGATTAACTGTTTTATTTTCTTAACCCTGGTTATGTCCAAAACTTAAAAAGGATCATTTGAGTCATCTTGTATAACCTAAATATTAATTTTAAATTATATTTGAATAATAGATAACCGTAATTGAGTGAGATATGACTATTTTTTTTAAACACAATACATCAAAATATTTTTAAAAGTCATTTAGGGTTAATCAAATTATATCTAAAAATTAAATTAAAATTAAAACGGAACAATCTTTAACGCTATTAGTTATTATATTTTGATAATTCTGGTTGTGTTCAAACTGTAAAAAACATCATTTGGCTATCTTGTATATGCGAAATAGTAAATTTAAATTATATTCGAATAATAGATAACAGTAATAGAGTGAGATATAATAATTTTTTAAAAAAACAATTCATAAGAAAAATTTTTAAAATAATTTACAGTACATTAAATGAACTTCAAAAATTAAAATGGAATCAAGTCGGACAATGCTATAATGATTGTCTTATTTTCTTAACCCTGGTTATGTCCAAAACTTAAAACGGATCATTTGAGTCATCTTGTATAACCTAAATATTAATTTTAAAATAAATTTGAATAATAGATAACCGTAATTGAGTGAGATATGACTATTTTTTTTTAACACAATACATAAAACTATTTTTAAAAATCATTTAGGGTTAATTAAATTATATCTAAAAATTGAATTAAAATTAAATCGGACCAATCGCCAACGCTATTAGTTATTAAATTTTCTTAACTCTGGTTGTATTCAAACCGTAAAAAACATCATTTGGCTATCTTGTATGTGGGAAATAGTAAATTTAAATTCTATTCGAATAATAGATAATAGTAATAGAGATATAATTATTTTTTTAAAACACAATCCATAAGGAAAATTTTAAAAATAATTTACAGTACATCAAATTAACTTCAAAAATTAAATTGAAATCAAATCGGACAATGCTATAATGATTAATTGTTCTATTTTCTGAACCCTGGTTATGTCCAAAACTTAAAAAGGATCATTTGAGTCATCTCGTATAACCTAAATATTAATTTTAAAATAAATTTGAATAATAGATAACCGTAATTGAGTGAGATATGACTATTTTTTTTAAACACAATACATCAAAATATTTTTTAAAGTCATTTAGGTTTAATCAAATTATACCTAAAAATTAAATTAAAATTAAAACGGAACAATCTTTAACGCTATTAGTTAATATATTTTCTTAATTCTGGTTGTGTTCAAACCGTAAAACACATCATTTGGCTATCTTGTATATGCGAAATAGTAAATTTAAATTCTATTCGAATAATAGATAACAGTAATAGAGTGAGATATAATTATTTTTTAAAAAAACAAATCATAAGAAGAATTTTAAAAATAATTTACAGTACATCAAATGAACTTCAAAAATTAAATTGGAATCAAATCGGACAATGCTATAATGATTAATTGTTCTATTTTCTTAACCCTGGTTAGGTCGAAAACTTAAAAAGGATCATTTGGGTCATCCTGATAACCTAAATATTAAATTTAAATTATATTTGAATAATAGATAACCGTTATTGAGTGAGATATGACTATTTTATTAAAACATAATACATAAAACTATTTTTACAAATCATTTACGGTAAATCAAATTATATCTAAAAATTGAATTAAAATTAAATCGGAACAATTGCCAACGCTATTAGTTATTACATTTTCTTAACTCTGGTTATGTTCAAACCGTAAAAAACATCATTTGGCTATCTTGTATATGCGAAATAGTAAATTTAAATTATATTCGAATAATAGATAACAGTAATAGAGTGAGATATAATAATTTTTTAAAAAAACAATTCATAAGAAAAATTTTTAAAATAATTTACAGTACATTAAATGAACTTCAAAAATTAAAATGGAATCAAGTCGGACAATGCTATAATGATTGTCTTATTTTCTTAACCCTGGTTATGTCCAAAACTTAAAACGGATCATTTGAGTCATCTTGTATAACCTAAATATTAATTTTAAAATAAATTTGAATAATAGATAACCGTAATTGAGTGAGATATGACTATTTTTTTTAAACACAATACATAAAACTATTTTTAAAAATCATTTAGGGTTAATCAAATTATATCTAAAAATTGAATTAAAATTAAATCGAAACAATCGCCAACGCTATTAGTTATTAAATTTTCTTAACTCTGGTTGTATTCAAACCCTGGTTATGTCCAAAACTTAAAACGGATCATTTGAGTCATCTTGTATAACCTAAATATTAATTTTAAAATAAATTTGAATAATAGATAACCGTAATTGAGTGAGATATGACTATTTTTTTTAAACACAATACATAAAACTATTTTTAAAAATCATTTAGGGTTAATCAAATTATATCTAAAAATTGAATTAAAATTAAATCGAAACAATCGCCAACGCTATTAGTTATTAAATTTTCTTAACTCTGGTTGTATTCAAACCGTAAAAAACATCATTTGGCTATCTTGTATATGCGAAATAGTAAATTTAAATTCTATTCGAATAATAGATAACAGTAATAGAGTGAGATATAATTATTTTTTTTAAAAAACAATTCATAAGAAAAATTTTAAAAATAATTTACAGTACATCAAATGAACTTTAGAGATTAAATTGGAATCAAATCGGACAATGCTATAATGATTAACTGTTTTATTTTCTTAACCCTGGTTATGTCCAAAACTTAAAAAGGATCATTTGAGTCATCTTGTATAACCTAAATATTAATTTTAAATTATATTTGAATAATAGATAACCGTAATTGAGTGAGATATGACTATTTTTTTTAAACACAATACATCAAAATATTTTTAAAAGTCATTTAGGGTTAATCAAATTATATCTAAAAATTAAATTAAAATTAAAACGGAACAATCTTTAACGCTATTAGTTATTATATTTTGATAATTCTGGTTGTGTTCAAACTGTAAAAAACATCATTTGGCTATCTTGTATATGCGAAATAGTAAATTTAAATTATATTCGAATAATAGATATTAGTAATAGAGTGAGATATAATAATTTTTTAAAAAACAATTCATAAGAAAAATTTTAAAAATAATTTACAGTACATCAAATGAACTGCAAAAATTAAATTGAAATCAAATCGGACAATGCTATTATGATTAATTGTTCCCTTTTCTTAACCCTGGTTAGGTCCAAAACTTAAAAAGGATCATTTGGGTCATCTTGATAACCTAAATATTAATTTTAAATTATATTTGAATAATAGATAACCGTTATTAAGTGAGATATGACTATTTTATTAAAACAAAATACATAAAACTATTTTTAAAAACCATTTACGGTTAATCAAATTATATCTAAAAATTGAATTAAAATTAAATCGGAACAATCGCCAACGCTATTAGTTATTAAATTTTCTTAACTCTGGTTGTATTCAAACCGTAAAAAACATCATTTGGCTATCTTGTATGTGGGAAATATTAATTTTAAATTATATTTGAATAATAGATAACCGTAATTGAGTGAGAATCAAATGAGCTTAAAAAATTAAATTGGAATCAAATCGGACAATGCTATAATGATTAATTGTTCTATTTTCTTAACCCTGTTTATGTCCAAAACTTAAAAAGGATCATTTGAGTCATCTTGTATAACCTAAATATTAATTTTAAAATAAATTTGAATAATAGATAACCGTAATTGAGTGAGATATGACTTTTTTTTAAAAACATAATACATAAAATTATTTTTAAAAATTATTTAGGGTTAATCAAATTATATCTAAAAATTGAATTAAAATGAAATCGGAACAATCGCCAACCCTATTAGTTATTACATTTTCTTAACTCTCGTTGTGTTCAAACCGCAAAAAACATCAACTGGCTATCTTGTATATGCGAAATAGTAAATTTAAATTATATTCGAATAATAGATATCAGTAATAGAGTGAGATATATTTATTTTTTTTAAAAACAATTTATAAGAAAAATTTTAAAAATAATTTACAGTACATCAAATGAACTTCAAAAATTAAATTGGAATCAAAACGGACAATGCTATAATGATTAATTGTTCTATTTTCTTAACCCCGGTTATGTACAAAACATAAAAAGGATCATTTGAGTCATCTTGTATAACCTAAATATTAATTTTAAAATAAATTTGAATAATAGATAACCGTAATTGAGTGAGATATGACTATTTTTTTTAAACACAATACATAAAACTATTTTTTAAAGTCATTTAGGTTTAATCAAATTATACCTAAAAACTAAATTAAAATTAAAACGGAACAATCGCCAACGCTATTAGTTATTACATTTTCTTAACTCTGGTTGTGTTCAAACCGTAAAAAACATCATTTGGCTATCTTGTATATGCGAAATAGTAAATTTCAATTCTATTCGAATAATAGATAACAGTAATAGAGTGAGATATAATTATTTTTTTAAAAAACAATTCATAAGAAAAATTTTAAAAATAATTTACAGTACATCAAATGAACTTTAAAAATTAAATTGGAATCAAATCGGACAATGCAATAATGATTAATCGTTCTATTTTCTTAACCCTGGTTATGTCCAAAACTTAAAAAGGATCATTTGAGTCATCTTGTATAACTTAAATATTAATTTTAAAATAAATTTGAATAATAGATAACCGTAATTGAGTGAGATATGACTATTTTTTTTAAACACAATATATCAAAATATTTTTAAAAATTATTTAGGGTTAATCAAATTATATCTAAAACTTAAATTAAAATTACATCGGAACAATCGTTAACGGGAAGAGTTATTATATTTTCTTAATTCTGGTTGTGTTCAAACCGTAAAAAACATCATTTGGCTATCTTGTATATGCGAAATAGTAAATTTAAATTCTATTCGAATAATAGATATTAGTAATAGATTGAGATATAATTATTTTTTTAAAAAAACAATTCATAAGAAAAATTTTAAAAATAATTTACAGTACATCAAATGAACTTCAAAAATTAAATTGGAATCAAATCGGACAATGCTATAATGATTAATTGTTCTATTTTCTTAACCCTGGTTATGTACAAAACTTAAAAAGGATCATTTCAGTCATATTGTTTATACAAGATGACTCAATTTAAATATTAATTTTAAAATAAATTTGAATAATAAATAACCGTAATTGAGTGAGATATGACTATTTTTTTTAAACACAATACATAAAACTATTTTTAAAAATCATTTAGGGTTAATCAAATTATATCTAAAAATTGAATTAAAATTAAATCGAAACAATCGCCAACGCTATTAGTTATTAAATATTCTTAACTCTGGTTGTATTCAAACCGTAAAAAACATCATTTGGCTATATTGTATAAAGGAATAGTAAATTTAAATTCTATTCGAATAATAGATATTAGTAATAGAGTGAGATATAATTATTTTTTTAAAAAACAATTCATAAGAAAAATTTTAAAAATAATTTACAGTACATCAAATGAACTTCAAAGATTAAATTGGAATCAAATCGGACAATGCTATAATGATTAATTATTCTATTTTCTGAACCCTGGTTATGTCCAAAACTTAAAAAGGATTATTTGAGTCATCTTGTATAGGCTAAATATTAATTTTAAAATAAATTTGAATAATAGATAACCGTAATTGAGTGAGATATGACTATTTTTTTTAAACACAATACATCAAAATATTTTTTAAAGTCATTTAGGTTTAATAAAATTATACCTAAAAATTAAATTAAAATTAAAACGGAACAATCTTTAACGCTATTAGTCATTATATTTTCTTATTTCTGGTTGTGTTCAAACCGTAAAAAACATCATTTGGCTATCTTGTATATGCGAAATAGTAAATTTAAATTCTATTCGAATACTAGATAACCGTAATTGAGTGAGATATGACTATTTTTTTTAAACACAATACATAAAACTATTTTTAAAAATCATTTAGGGTTATCAAATTATATCTAAAAATTGAATTAAAATTAAATCGGAACAATCGTCAACGCTATTAGTTATTAAATTTTCTTAACTCTGGTTGTGTTCAAACCGTAAAAAACATCATTTGGCTATTTTGTATATGCGAAATAGTAAATTTAAATTCTATTCGAATAATCAATAACATTAATAGAGTAAGATATAATTATTTTTTTAAATAACAATTCATAAGAAAAATTTTAAAAATAATTTACAGTACATCAAATGAACTGCAAAAATTAAATTGGAATCAAATCGGACAATGCTATAATGATTAATTGTTCTCTTTTCTTAACCCTGGTTAGGTCCAAAACTTAAAAAGGATCATTTGGGTCATCTTGATAACCTAAATATTAATTTTAAATTATATTTGAATAATAGATAACCGTTATTAAGTGAGATATGACTATTTTATTAAAACATAATACATAAAACTATTTTTAAAAATCATTTACGGTTAATCAAATTATATCTAAAAATTGAATTAAAATTAAATCGGAACAATCGCCAACGCTATTAGTTATTAAATTTTCTTAACTCTGGTTGTATTCAAACCGTAAAAAACATCATTTGGCTATCTTGTATGTGGGAAATATTAATTTTAAATTATATTTGAATAATAGATAACCGTAATTGAGTGAGAATCAAATGAGCTTAAAAAATTAAATTGGAATCAAATCGGACAATGCTATAATGATTAATTGTTCTATTTTCTTAACCCTGTTTATGTCCAAAACTTAAAAAGGATCATTTGAGTCATCTTGTATAACCTAAATATTAATTTTAAAATAAATTTGAATAATAGATAACCGTAATTGAGTGAGATATGACTTTTTTTTAAAAACATAATACATAAAATTATTTTTAAAAATTATTTAGCGTTAATCAAATTATATCTAAAAATTGAATTAAAATTAAATCGGAACAATCGCCAACCCTATTAGTTATTACATTTTCTTAACTCTCGTTGTGTTCAAACCGCAAAAAACATCAACTGGCTATCTTGTATATGCGAAATAGTAAATTTAAATTATATTCGAATAATAGATATTAGTAATAGAGTAAGATATAATTATTTTTTTAAAAAACAATTCATAAGAAAAATTTTAAAAATAATTTACAGTACATCAAATGAACTTCAAAAATTAAATTGGAATCAAAACGGACAATGCTATAATGATTAATTGTTCTATTTTCTTAACCCCGGTTATGTACAAAACTTAAAAAGGATCATTTGAGTCATCTTGTATAACCTAAATATTAATTTTAAAATAAATTTGAATAATAGATAACCGTAATTGAGTGAGATATGACTATTTTTTTTAAACACAATACATAAAACTATTTTTTAAAGTCATTTAGGGTTATCAAATTATATCTAAAAATTGAATTAAAATTAAATCGGAACAATCGCCAACCCTATTAGTTATTACATTTTCTTAACTCTCGTTGTGTTCAAACCGCAAAAAACATCAACTGGCTATCTTGTATATGCGAAATAGTAAATTTAAATTATATTCGAATAATAGATATTAGTAATAAAGTAAGATATAATTATTTTTTTAAAAAACAATTCATAAGAAAAATTTTAAAAATAATTTACAGTACATCAAATGAACTTCAAAAATTAAATTGGAATCAAAACGGACAATGCTATAATGATTAATTGTTCTATTTTCTTAACCCCGGTTATGTACAAAACTTAAAAAGGATCATTTGAGTCATCTTGTATAACCTAAATATTAATTTTAAAATAAATTTGAATAATAGATAACCGTAATTGAGTGAGATATGACTATTTTTTTTAAACACAATACATAAAACTATTTTTTAAAGTCATTTAGGTTTAATCAAATTATACCTAAAAACTAAATTAAAATTAAAACGGAACAATCGCCAACGCTATTAGTTATTACATTTTCTTAACTCTGGTTGTGTTCAAACCGTAAAAAACATCATTTGGCTATCTTGTATATGCGAAATAGTAAATTTAAATTCTATTCGAATACTAGATAACCGTAATTGAGTGAGATATGACTATTTTTTTTTAAACACAATACATAAAACTATTTTTAAAAATCATTTAGGGTTATCAAATTATATCTAAAAATTAAATTAAAATTAAATCGGAACAATCGCCAACGCTATTAGTTATTAAATTTTCTTAACTCTGGTTGTGTTCAAACCGTAAAAAACATCATTTGGCTATCTTGTATATGCGAAATAGTAAATTTCAATTCTATTCGAATAATAGATAACAGTAATAGAGTGAGATATAATTATTTTTTTAAAAAACAATTCATAAGAAAAATTTTAAAAATAATTTACAGTACATCAAATGAACTTTAAAAATTAAATTGGAATCAAATCGGACAATGCAATAATGATTAATCGTTCTATTTTCTTAACCCTGGTTATGTCCAAAACTTAAAAAGGATCATTTGAGTCATCTTGTATAACTTAAATATTAATTTTAAAATAAATTTGAATAATAGATAACCGTAATTGAGTGAGATATGACTATTTTTTTTAAACACAATATATCAAAATATTTTTAAAAATTATTTAGGGTTAATCAAATTATATCTAAAAATTAAATTAAAATTACATCGGAACAATCGTTAACGGAAAGAGTTATTATATTTTCTTAATTCTGGTTGTGTTCAAACCGTAAAAAACATCATTTGGCTATCTTGTATATGCGAAATAGTAAATTTAAATTCTATTCGAATAATAGATATTAGTAATAAAGTGAGATATAATTATTTTTTTTAAAAAACAATTCATAAGAAAAATTTTAAAAATAATTTACAGTACATCAAATGAACTTCAAAAATTAAATTGGAATCAAATCGGACAATGCTATAATGATTAATTGTTCTATTTTCTTAACCCTGGTTATGTACAAAACTTAAAAAGGATCATTTCAGTCATATTGTTTATACAAGATGACTCAATTTAAATATTAATTTTAAAATAAATTTAAATTATAGATAACCGTAATTGAGTGAGATATGACAATTGGAATCAAATCGGACAATGCTAAAATGATTAATTGTTCTATTTTCTTAACCCTGGTTATGTCCAAAACTTAAAACGGATCATTTGAGTCATCTTGTATAACCTAAATATTAATTTTAAAATAAATTTGAATAATAAATAACCGTAATTGAGTAAGATATGACTATTTTTTTTAAACACAATACATAAAACTATTTTTAAAAATCATTTAGGGTTAATCAAATTATATCTAAAAATTGAATTAAAATTAAATCGAAACAATCGCCAACGCTATTAGTTATTAAATATTCTTAACTCTGGTTGTATTCAAACCGTAAAAAACATCATTTGGCTATATTGTATAAAGGAATAGTAAATTTAAATTCTATTCGAATAATAGATATTAGTAATATAGAGTGAGATATAATTATTTTTTTAAAAAACAATTCATAAGAAAAATTTTAAAAATAATTTACAGTACATCAAATAAACTTCAAAGATTAAATTGGAATCAAATCGGACAATGCTATAATGATTAATTATTCTATTTTCTAAACCTTGGTTATGTCCAAAACTTAAAAAGGATTATTTGAGTCATCTTGTATAGGCTAAATATTAATTTTAAAATAAATTTGAATAATAGATAACCGTAATTGAGTGAGATATGACTATTTTTATTTAAACACAATACATCAAAATATTTTTTAAAGTCATTTAGGTTTAATAAAATTATACCTAAAAATTAAATTAAAATTAAAACGGAACAATCTTTAACGCTATTAGTCATTATATTTTCTTATTTCTGGTTGTGTTCAAATCGTAAAAAACATCATTTGGCTATCTTGTATATGCGAAATAGTAAATTTAAATTCTATTCGAATACTAGATAACCGTAATTGAGTGAGATATGACTATTTTTTTTAAACACAATACATAAAACTATTTTTAAAAATCATTTAGGGTTATCAAATTATATCTAAAAATTGAATTAAAATTAAATCGGAACAATCGCCAACGCTATTAGTTATTAAATTTTCTTAACTCTGGTTGTATTCAAACCGTAAAAAACATTATTTGGCTATCTTGTATATGCGAAATAGTAAATTTAAATTCTATTCGAATAATAGATAACAGTAATAGAGTGAGATATAATTATTTTTTTAAAAAGCAATTCATAAGATAAATTTTAAAAATAGTTTAAAGTACATCAAATGAACTTCAAAAATTAAATTGGAATCAAATCGGATAATGCAATAATGATTAATTGTTCTATTTTCTTAACCCTGGTTATGTCCAAAACTTAAAAAGGATCATTTGAGTCATCTTGTATAAGCTAAATATTAATTTTAAAATAAATTTGAATAATAGATAACCGTAATTAAGTGAGTTATGACAATTTTTTTTAAACACAATATATCAAAATATTTTTAAAAATCATTTAGGGTTAAACAAATTATATCTAAAAATTAAATTAAAATTAAATCGGAACTATCGTTAACGCGAAGAGTTATTATATTTTCTTATTTCTGGTTGTGTTCAAACCGTAAAAAACATCATTTGGCTATCTTGTATATGCGAAATAGTAAATTTAAATTCTATTCGAATACTAGATAACCGTAATTGAGTGAGATATGACTATTTTTTTTAAACACAATACATAAAACTATTTTTAAAAATCATTTAGGGTTATCAAATTATATCTAAAAATTGAATTAAAATTAAATCGGAACAATCGTCAACGCTATTAGTTATTAAATTTTCTTAACTCTGGTTGTGTTCAAACCGTAAAAAACATCATTTGGCTATTTTGTATATGCGAAATAGTAAATTTAAATTCTATTCGAATAATCAATAACATTAATAGAGTAAGATATAATTATTTTTTTAAATAACAATTCATAAGAAAAATTTTAAAAATAATTTACAGTACATCAAATGAACTGCAAAAATTAAATTGGAATCAAATCGGACAATGCTATAATGATTAATTGTTCTCTTTTCTTAACCCTGGTTAGGTCCAAAACTTAAAAAGGATCATTTGGGTCATCTTGATAACCTAAATATTAATTTTAAATTATATTTGAATAATAGATAACCGTTATTAAGTGAGATATGACTATTTTATTAAAACATAATACATAAAACTATTTTTAAAAATCATTTACGGTTAATCAAATTATATCTAAAAATTGAATTAAAATTAAATCGGAACAATCGCCAACGCTAATAGTTATTAAATTTTCTTAACTCTGGTTGTATTCAAACCGTAAAAAACATCATTTGGCTATCTTGTATGTGGGAAATATTAATTTTAAATTATATTTGAATAATAGATAACCGTAATTGAGTGAGAATCAAATGAGCTTAAAAAATTAAATTGGAATCAAATCGGACAATGCTATAATGATTAATTGTTCTATTTTCTTAACCCTGTTTATGTCCAAAACTTAAAAAGGATCATTTGAGTCATCTTGTATAACCTAAATATTAATTTTAAAATAAATTTGAATAATAGATAACCGTAATTGAGTGAGATATGACTTTTTTTTAAAAACATAATACATAAAATTATTTTTAAAAATTATTTAGCGTTAATCAAATTATATCTAAAAATTGAATTAAAATTAAATCGGAACAATCGCCAACCCTATTAGTTATTACATTTTCTTAACTCTCGTTGTGTTCAAACCGCAAAAAACATCAACTGGCTATCTTGTATATGCGAAATAGTAAATTTAAATTATATTCGAATAATAGATATTAGTAATAGAGTAAGATATAATTATTTTTTTAAAAAACAATTCATAAGAAAAATTTTAAAAATAATTTACAGTACATCAAATGAACTTCAAAAATTAAATTGGAATCAAAACGGACAATGCTATAATGATTAATTGTTCTATTTTCTTAACCCCGGTTATGTACAAAACTTAAAAAGGATCATTTGAGTCATCTTGTATAACCTAAATATTAATTTTAAAATAAATTTGAATAATAGATAACCGTAATTGAGTGAGATATGACTATTTTTTTTAAACACAATACATAAAACTATTTTTTAAAGTCATTTAGGGTTATCAAATTATATCTAAAAATTGAATTAAAATTAAATCGGAACAATCGCCAACCCTATTAGTTATTACATTTTCTTAACTCTCGTTGTGTTCAAACCGCAAAAAACATCAACTGGCTATCTTGTATATGCGAAATAGTAAATTTAAATTATATTCGAATAATAGATATTAGTAATAAAGTAAGATATAATTATTTTTTTAAAAAACAATTCATAAGAAAAATTTTAAAAATAATTTACAGTACATCAAATGAACTTCAAAAATTAAATTGGAATCAAAACGGACAATGCTATAATGATTAATTGTTCTATTTTCTTAACCCCGGTTATGTACAAAACTTAAAAAGGATCATTTGAGTCATCTTGTATAACCTAAATATTAATTTTAAAATAAATTTGAATAATAGATAACCGTAATTGAGTGAGATATGACTATTTTTTTTAAACACAATACATAAAACTATTTTTTAAAGTCATTTAGGTTTAATCAAATTATACCTAAAAACTAAATTAAAATTAAAACGGAACAATCGCCAACGCTATTAGTTATTACATTTTCTTAACTCTGGTTGTGTTCAAACCGTAAAAAACATCATTTGGCTATCTTGTATATGCGAAATAGTAAATTTAAATTCTATTCGAATACTAGATAACCGTAATTGAGTGAGATATGACTATTTTTTTTTAAACACAATACATAAAACTATTTTTAAAAATCATTTAGGGTTATCAAATTATATCTAAAAATTAAATTAAAATTAAATCGGAACAATCGCCAACGCTATTAGTTATTAAATTTTCTTAACTCTGGTTGTGTTCAAACCGTAAAAAACATCATTTGGCTATCTTGTATATGCGAAATAGTAAATTTCAATTCTATTCGAATAATAGATAACAGTAATAGAGTGAGATATAATTATTTTTTTAAAAAACAATTCATAAGAAAAATTTTAAAAATAATTTACAGTACATCAAATGAACTTTAAAAATTAAATTGGAATCAAATCGGACAATGCAATAATGATTAATCGTTCTATTTTCTTAACCCTGGTTATGTCCAAAACTTAAAAAGGATCATTTGAGTCATCTTGTATAACTTAAATATTAATTTTAAAATAAATTTGAATAATAGATAACCGTAATTGAGTGAGATATGACTATTTTTTTTAAACACAATATATCAAAATATTTTTAAAAATTATTTAGGGTTAATCAAATTATATCTAAAAATTAAATTAAAATTACATCGGAACAATCGTTAACGGAAAGAGTTATTATATTTTCTTAATTCTGGTTGTGTTCAAACCGTAAAAAACATCATTTGGCTATCTTGTATATGCGAAATAGTAAATTTAAATTCTATTCGAATAATAGATATTAGTAATAAAGTGAGATATAATTATTTTTTTTAAAAAACAATTCATAAGAAAAATTTTAAAAATAATTTACAGTACATCAAATGAACTTCAAAAATTAAATTGGAATCAAATCGGACAATGCTATAATGATTAATTGTTCTATTTTCTTAACCCTGGTTATGTACAAAACTTAAAAAGGATCATTTCAGTCATATTGTTTATACAAGATGACTCAATTTAAATATTAATTTTAAAATAAATTTAAATTATAGATAACCGTAATTGAGTGAGATATGACAATTGGAATCAAATCGGACAATGCTAAAATGATTAATTGTTCTATTTTCTTAACCCTGGTTATGTCCAAAACTTAAAACGGATCATTTGAGTCATCTTGTATAACCTAAATATTAATTTTAAAATAAATTTGAATAATAAATAACCGTAATTGAGTAAGATATGACTATTTTTTTTAAACACAATACATAAAACTATTTTTAAAAATCATTTAGGGTTAATCAAATTATATCTAAAAATTGAATTAAAATTAAATCGAAACAATCGCCAACGCTATTAGTTATTAAATATTCTTAACTCTGGTTGTATTCAAACCGTAAAAAACATCATTTGGCTATATTGTATAAAGGAATAGTAAATTTAAATTCTATTCGAATAATAGATATTAGTAATATAGAGTGAGATATAATTATTTTTTTAAAAAACAATTCATAAGAAAAATTTTAAAAATAATTTACAGTACATCAAATGAACTTCAAAGATTAAATTGGAATCAAATCGGACAATGCTATAATGATTAATTATTCTATTTTCTAAACCTTGGTTATGTCCAAAACTTAAAAAGGATTATTTGAGTCATCTTGTATAGGCTAAATATTAATTTTAAAATAAATTTGAATAATAGATAACCGTAATTGAGTGAGATATGACTATTTTTATTTAAACACAATACATCAAAATATTTTTTAAAGTCATTTAGGTTTAATAAAATTATACCTAAAAATTAAATTAAAATTAAAACGGAACAATCTTTAACGCTATTAGTCATTATATTTTCTTATTTCTGGTTGTGTTCAAATCGTAAAAAACATCATTTGGCTATCTTGTATATGCGAAATAGTAAATTTAAATTCTATTCGAATACTAGATAACCGTAATTGAGTGAGATATGACTATTTTTTTTAAACACAATACATAAAACTATTTTTAAAAATCATTTAGGGTTATCAAATTATATCTAAAAATTGAATTAAAATTAAATCGGAACAATCGCCAACGCTATTAGTTATTAAATTTTCTTAACTCTGGTTGTATTCAAACCGTAAAAAACATTATTTGGCTATCTTGTATATGCGAAATAGTAAATTTAAATTCTATTCGAATAATAGATAACAGTAATAGAGTGAGATATAATTATTTTTTTAAAAAGCAATTCATAAGATAAATTTTAAAAATAGTTTAAAGTACATCAAATGAACTTCAAAAATTAAATTGGAATCAAATCGGATAATGCAATAATGATTAATTGTTCTATTTTCTTAACCCTGGTTATGTCCAAAACTTAAAAAGGATCATTTGAGTCATCTTGTATAACCTAAATATTAATTTTAAAATAAATTTGAATAATAGATAACCGTAATTAAGTGAGTTATGACAATTTTTTTTAAACACAATATATCAAAATATTTTTAAAAATCATTTAGGGTTAAACAAATTATATCTAAAAATTAAATTAAAATTAAATCGGAACTATCGTTAACGCGAAGAGTTATTATATTTTCTTATTTCTGGTTGTGTTCAAACCGTAAAAAACATCATTTGGCTATCTTGTATATGCGAAATAGTAAATTTAAATTCTATTCGAATACTAGATAACCGTAATTGAGTGAGATATGACTATTTTTTTTAAACACAATACATAAAACTATTTTTTAAAATCATTTAGGGTTATCAAATTATATCTAAAAATTGAATTAAAATTAAATCGGAACATTCGTCAACGCTATTAGTTATTAAATTTTCTTAACTCTGGTTGTGTTCAAACCGCAAAAAACATTATTTGGCTATCTTGTATATGCGAAATAGTAAATTTAAATTCTATTCGAATAATAGATAACAGTAATAGAGTGAGATATAATTATTTTTTTAAAAAACAATTCATAAGAAAAATTTTAAAAATAATTTACAGTACATCAAATGAACTTTAGAGATTAAATTGGAATCAAATCGGACAATGCAATAATGATTAATTGTTCTATTTTCTTAATTCTGGTTATGTCCAAAACTTAAAAAGGATCATTTGAGTCATCTTGTATAACTTAAATATTAATTTTAAAATAAATTTGAATAATAGATAACCGTAATTGAGTGAGATATGACTATTTTTTTTAAACACAATATATCAAAATATTTTTAAAAATTATTTAGGGTTAATCAAATTATATCTAAAAATTAAATTAAAATTAAATCGGAACAATCGTTAACGGGAAGAGTTATTATATTTTCTTAATTTTGGTTGTGTTCAAACCGTAAAAAACATCATTTGGCTATCTTGTATATGCGAAATAGTAAATTTAAATTCTATTCGAATAATAGATATTAGTAATAGAGTGAGATATAATTATTTTTTTTAAAAAACAATTCATAAGAAAAATTTTAAAAATAATTTACAGTACATCAAATGAACTTTAGAGATTAAATTGGAATCAAATCGGACAATGCTATAATGATTAACTGTTTTATTTTCTTAACCCTGGTTATGTCCAAAACTTAAAAAGGATCAGTTGAGTCATCTTGTATAACCTAAATATTAATTTTAAAACAAATTTGAATAATAGATAACCGTAATTGAGTGAGATATGACTATTTTTTTAAACACAATACATAAAACTATTTTTAAAAATCATTTATGGTTAATCAAATTATATCTAAAAATTGAATTAAAATTAAATCGGAACAATCGCCAACGCAATTAGTTATTAAATTTTCTTAACTCTGGTTGTATTCAAACCGTAAAAAACATCATTTGGCTATCTTGTATATGCGAAATAGTAAATTTAAATTCTATTCGAATAATAGATATTAGTAATAGAGTGAGATATAATTATTTTTTTAAAAAACAATTCATAAGAAAAATTTTAAAAATAATTTACAGTACATCAAATGAACTTCAAAGATTAGATTGGAATCAAATCGGACAATGCTATCATGATTAATTGATCTATTTTCTACCCTGGTTATGTCCAAAACCTAAAAAGTATCATTTGAGTCATCTTGTATAACCTAAATATTAATTTTAAAATAAATTTGAATAATAGATAACCGTAATTGAGTGAGATATGACTATTTTTTTTAAACACAATACATAAAACTATTTTTAAAAATCATTTAGGGTTAATCAAATTATATCTAAAAATTGAATTAAAATTAAATCGAAACAATCTTTAACGCTATTAGTTATTATATTTTCATAATTCTGGTTGTGTTCAAATTGTAAAAAACATCATTTGGCTATCTTGTATATGCAAAATAGTAAATTTAAATTCTATTCGAATAATAGATATTAGTAATAGAGTGAGATATAATTATTTTTTTAAAAAACAATTCATAAGAAAAATTTTAAAAATAATTTACAGTACATCAAATGAACTTCAAAGATTAAATTGGAATTAAATCGGACAATGCTATAATGATTAATTGTTCTATTTTCTGAACCCTGGTTATGTCCAAAACTTAAAAAGGATCATTTGAGTCATCTTGTATTACCTAAATATTAATTTTAAAATAAATTTGAATAATAGATATCCGTAATTGAGTGAGATATGACTATTTTTTTTAAACACAATATATCAAAATATTTTTAAAAATCATTTAGGGTTAAACAAATTATATCTAAAAATTAAATTAAAATTAAATCGGAACTATCGTTAACGCGAAGAGTTATTATATTTTCTTATTTCTGGTTGTGTTCAAACCGTAAAAAACATCATTTGGCTATCTTGTATATGCGAAATAGTAAATTTAAATTCTATTCGAATACTAGATAACCGTAATTGAGTGAGATATGACTATTTTTTTAAACACAATACATAAAACTATTTTTTAAAATCATTTAGGGTTATCAAATTATATCTAAAAATTGAATTAAAATTAAATCGGAACATTCGTCAACGCTATTAGTTATTAAATTTTCTTAACTCTGGTTGTGTTCAAACCGTAAAAAACATTATTTGGCTATCTTGTATATGCGAAATAGTAAATTTAAATTCTATTCGAATAATAGATAACAGTAATAGAGTGAGATATAATTATTTTTTTAAAAAACAATTCATAAGAAAAATTTTAAAAATAATTTACAGTAAATCAAATGAACTTTAGAGATTAAATTGGAATCAAATCGGACAATGCAATAATGATTAATTGTTCTATTTTCTTAACCCTGGTTATGTCCAAAACTTAAAAAGGATCATTTGAGTCATCTTGTATAACTTAAATATTAATTTTAAAATAAATTTGAATAATAGATAACCGTAATTGAGTGAGATATGACTATTTTTTTTAAACACAATATATCAAAATATTTTTAAAAATTATTTAGGGTTAATCAAATTATATCTAAAAATTAAATTAAAATTAAATCGGAACAATCGTTAACAGGAAGAGTTATTATATTTTCTTAATTCTGGTTGTGTTCAAACCGTAAAAAACATCATTTGGCTATCTTGTATATGCGAAATAGTAAATTTAAATTCTATTCGAATAATAGATATTAGTAATAGAGTGAGATATAATTATTTTTTTTAAAAAACAATTCATAAGAAAAATTTTAAAAATAATTTACAGTACATCAAATGAACTTTAGAGATTAAATTGGAATCAAATCGGACAATGCTATAATGATTAACTGTTTTATTTTCTTAACCCTGGTTATGTCCAAAACTTAAAAAGGATCATTTGAGTCATCTTGTATAACCTAAATATTAATTTTAAAACAAATTTGAATAATAGATAACCGTAATTGAGTGAGATATGACTATTTTTTTAAACACAATACATAAAACTATTTTTAAAAATCATTTATGGTTAATCAAATTATATCTAAAAATTGAATTAAAATTAAATCGGAACAATCGCCAACGCAATTAGTTATTAAATTTTCCTAACTCTGGTTGTATTCAAACCGTAAAAAACATCATTTGGCTATCTTGTATATGCGAAATAGTAAATTTAAATTCTATTCGAATAAAAGATATTAGTAATAGAGTGAGATATAATTATTTTTTTAAAAAACAATTCATAAGAAAAATTTTAAAAATAATTTACAGTACATCAAATGAACTTCAAAGATTAGATTGGAATCAAATCGGACAATGCTATCATGATTAATTGATCTATTTTCTACCCTGGTTATGTCCAAAACCTAAAAAGTATCATTTGAGTCATCTTGTATAACCTAAATATTAGTTTTAAAATAAATTTGAATAATAGATAACCGTAATTGAGTGAGATATGACTATTTTTTTTAAACACAATACATAAAACTATTTTTAAAAATGATTTAGGGTTAATCAAATTATATCTAAAAATTGAATTAAAATTAAATCGAAACAATCTTTAACGCTATTAGTTATTATATTTTCATAATTCTGGTTGTGTTCAAATTGTAAAAAACATCATTTGGCTATCTTGTATATGCGAAATAGTAAATTTAAATTCTATTCGAATAATAGATATTAGTAATAGAGTGAGATATAATTATTTTTTTAAAAAACAATTCATAAGAAAAATTTTAAAAATAATTTACAGTACATCAAATGAACTTCAAAGATTAAATTGGAATTAAATCGGACAATGCAATAATGATTAATTGTTCTATTTTCTTAACCCTGGTTATGTCCAAAACTTAAAAAGGATCATTTGAGTCATCTTGTATAACTTAAATATTAATTTTAAAATAAATTTGAATAATAGATAACCGTAATTGAGTGAGATATGACTATTTTTTTTAAACACAATATATCAAAATATTTTTAAAAATTATTTAGGGTTAATCAAATTATATCTAAAAATTAAATTAAAATTAAATCGGAACAATCGTTAACGGGAAGAGTTATTATATTTTCTTAATTCTGGTTGTGTTCAAACCGTAAAAAACATCATTTGGCTATCTTGTATATGCGAAATAGTAAATTTAAATTCTATTCGAATAATAGATATTAGTAATAGAGTGAGATATAATTATTTTTTTTAAAAAACAATTCATAAGAAAAATTTTAAAAATAATTTACAGTACATCAAATGAACTTTAGAGATTAAATTGGAATCAAATCGGACAATGCTATAATGATTAACTGTTTTATTTTCTTAACCCTGGTTATGTCCAAAACTTAAAAAGGATCATTTGAGTCATCTTGTATAACCTAAATATTAATTTTAAAACAAATTTGAATAATAGATAACCGTAATTGAGTGAGATATGACTATTTTTTTAAACACAATACATAAAACTATTTTTAAAAATCATTTATGGTTAATCAAATTATATCTAAAAATTGAATTAAAATTAAATCGGAACAATCGCCAACGCAATTAGTTATTAAATTTTCTTAACTCTGGTTGTATTCAAACCGTAAAAAACATCATTTGGCTATCTTGTATATGCGAAATAGTAAATTTAAATTCTATTCGAATAAAAGATATTAGTAATAGAGTGAGATATAATTATTTTTTTAAAAAACAATTTATAAGAAAAATTTTAAAAATAATTTACAGTACATCAAATGAACTTCAAAGATTAGATTGGAATCAAATCGGACAATGCTATCATGATTAATTGATCTATTTTCTACCCTGGTTATGTCCAAAATCTAAAAAGTATCATTTGAGTCATCTTGTATAACCTAAATATTAATTTTAAAATAAATTTGAATAATAGATAACCGTAATTGAGTGAGATATGACTATTTTTTTTAAACACAATACATAAAACTATTTTTAAAAATCATTTAGGGTTAATCAAATTATATCTAAAAATTGAATTAAAATTAAATCGAAACAATCTTTAACGCTATTAGTTATTATATTTTCATAATTCTGGTTGTGTTCAAATTGTAAAAAACATCATTTGGCTATCTTGTATATGCGAAATAGTAAATTTAAATTCTATTCGAATAATAGATATTAGTAATAGAGTGAGATATAATTATTTTTTTAAAAAACAATTCATAAGAAAAATTTTAAAAATAATTTACAGTACATCAAATGAACTTCAAAGATTAAATTGGAATTAAATCGGACAATGCTATAATGATTAATTGTTCTATTTTCTGAACCCTGGTTATGTCCAAAACTTAAAAAGGATCATTTGAGTCATCTTGTATAACCTAAATATAAATTTTAAAATAAATTTGAATAATAGATATCCGTAATTGAGTGAGATATGACTATTTTTTTTAAACACAATATATCAAAATATTTTTAAAAATCATTTAGGGTTAAACAAATTATATCTAAAAATTAAATTAAAATTAAATCGGAACTATCGTTAACGCGAAGAGTTATTATATTTTCTTATTTCTGGTTGTGTTCAAACCGTAAAAAACATCATTTGGCTATCTTGTATATGCGAATTAGTAAATTTAAATTCTATTCGAATACTAGATAACCGTAATTGAGTGAGATATGACTATTTTTTTTAAACACAATACATAAAACTATTTTTTAAAATCATTTAGGGTTATCAAATTATATCTAAAAATTGAATTAAAATTAAATCGGAACATTCGTCAACGCTATTAGTTATTAAATTTTCTTAACTCTGGTTGTGTTCAAACCGTAAAAAACATTATTTGGCTATCTTGTATATGCGAAATAGTAAATTTAAATTCTATTCGAATAATAGATAACAGTAATAGAGTGAGATATAATTATTTTTTTAAAAAACAATTCATAAGAAAAATTTTAAAAATAATTTACAGTACATCAAATTAATTTTAGAGATTAAATTGGAATCAAATCGGACAATGCAATAATGATTAATTCTTCTATTTTCTTAACCCTGGTTATGTCCAAAACTTAAAAAGGATCATTTGAGTCATCTTGTATAACTTAAATATTAATTTTAAAATAAATTTGAATAATAGATAACCGTAATTGAGTGAGATATGACTATTTTTTTTAAACACAATACATAAAACTATTTTTAAAAATCATTTATGGTTAATCAAATTATATCTAAAAATTGAATTAAAATTAAATCGGAACAATCGACAACGCAATTAGTTATTAAATTTTCTTAACTCTGGTTGTATTCAAACCGTAAAAAACATCATTTGGCTATCTTGTATATGCGAAATAGTAAATTTAAATTCTATTCGAATAATAGATATTAGTAATAGAGTGAGATATAATTATTTTTTTAAAAAACAATTCATAAGAAAAATTTTAAAAATAATTTACAGTACATCAAATGAACTTCAAAGATTAGATTGGAATCAAATCGGACAATGCTATCATGATTAATTGATCTATTTTCTACCCTGGTTATGTCCAAAACCTAAAAAGTATCATTTGAGTCATCTTGTATAACCTAAATATTAATTTTAAAATAAATTTGAATAATAGATAACCGTAATTGAGTGAGATATGACTATTTTTTTTAAACACAATACATAAAACTATTTTTAAAAATCATTTAGGGTTAATCAAATTATATCTAAAAATTGAATTAAAATTAAATCGAAACAATCTTTAACGCTATTAGTTATTATATTTTCATAATTCTGGTTGTGTTCAAATTGTAAAAAACATCATTTGGCTATCTTGTATATGCGAAATAGTAAATTTAAATTCTATTCGAATAATAGATATTAGTAATAGAGTGAGATATAATTATTTTTTTAAAAAACAATTCATAAGAAAAATTTTAAAAATAATTTACAGTACATCAAATGAACTTCAAAGATTAAATTGGAATTAAATCGGACAATGCTATAATGATTAATTGTTCTATTTTCTGAACCCTGGTTATGTCCAAAAGTTAAAAAGGATCATTTGAGTCATCTTGTATAACCTAAATATTAATTTTAAAATAAATTTGAATAATAGATATCCGTAATTGAGTGAGATATGACTATTTTTTTTAAACACAATACATCAAAATATTTTTAAGTCATTTAGGGTTAATCAAATTATATCTAAAAATTAAATTAAAATTAAAACGGAACAATCTTTAACGCTATTAGTTATTATATTTTCCTAATTCTGGTTGTGTTCAAACCGTAAAAAACATCATTTGGCTATCTTGTATATGCGAAATAGTAAATTTAAATTCTATTCGAATAATAGATATTAGTAATAGAGTGAGATATAATTATTTTTTTAAAAAACAATTCATAAGAAAAATTTTAAAAATAATTTACAGTACATCAAATGAACTTCAAAGATTAAATTGGAATCAAATCGGACAATGCTATAATGATTAATTGTTCTATTTTCTTAACCCTGGTTAGGTCCAAAACTTAAAAAGGATCATTTGAGTCATCCTGATAACCTAAATATTAATTTTAAATTATATTTGAATAAGAGATAACCGTTATTGAGTGAGATATGACTATTTTATTAAAACATAATACATAAAACTATTTTTACAAATCATTTACGGTAAATCAAATTATATCTAAAAATTGAATTAAAATTAAATCGGAACAATCGCCAACGCTATTAGTTATTACATTTTCTTAACTCTGGTTGTGTTCAAACCGTAAAAAACATCATTTGGCTATCTTGTATATGCGAAATAGTAAATTTCAATTCTATTCGAATAATAGATAACAGTAATAGAGTGAGATATAATTATTTTTTTAAAAAACAATTCATAAGAAAAATTTTAAAAATAATTTACAGTACATCAAATGAACTTTAAAAATTAAATTGGAATCAAATCGGACAATGCAATAATGATTAATTGTTCTATTTTCTTAACCCTGGTTATGTCCAAAACTTAAAAAGGATCATTTGAGTCATCTTGTATAACCTAAATATTAATTTTAAAATAAATTTGAATAATAGATAACCGTAATTGAGTGAGATATGACTATTTTTTTTAAACACAATATATCAAAATATTTTTAAAAATTATTTAGGGTTAATCAAATTATATCTAAAAATTAAATTAAAATTACATCGGAACAATCGTTAACGGGAAGAGTTATTATATTTTCTTAATTCTGGTTGTGTTCAAACCGTAAAAAACATCATTTGGCTATCTTGTATATGCAAAATAGTAAATTTAAATTCTATTCGAATAATAGATATTAGTAATAGAGTGAGATATAATTATTTTTTTTAAAAAACAATTCATAAGAAAAATTTTAAAAATAATTTACAGTACATCAAATGAACTTCAAAGATTAAATTGGAATTAAATCGGACAATGCTATAATGATTAATTGTTCTATTTTCTTAACCCTGTTTATGTCCAAAACTTAAAAAGGATCATTTGAGTCATCTTGTATAACCTAAATATTAATTTTAAAATAAATTTGAATAATAGATAACCGTAATTGAGTGAGATATGACTTTTTTTTAAAAACATAATACATAAAATTATTTTTAAAAATTATTTAGGGTTAATCAAATTATATCTAAAAATTGAATTAAAATTAAATCGGAACAATCGCCAACCCTATTAGTTATTACATTTTCTTAACTCTCGTTGTGTTCAAACCGCAAAAAACATCAACTGGCTATCTTGTATATGCGAAATAGTAAATTTAAATTATATTCGAATAATAGATATTAGTAATAGAGTAAGATATAATTATTTTTTTAAAAAACAATTCATAAGAAAAATTTTAAAAATAATTTACAGTACATCAAATGAACTTCAAAAATTAAATTGGAATCAAAACGGACAATGCTATAATGATTAATTGTTCTATTTTCTTAACCCCGGTTATGTACAAAACTTAAAAAGGATCATTTGAGTCATCTTGTATAACCTAAATATTAATTTTAAAATAAATTTGAATAATAGATAACCGTAAATGAGTGAGATATGCCTATTTTTTTTAAACACAATACATAAAACTATTTTTTAAAGTCATTTAGGTTTAATCAAATTATACCTAAAAACTAAATTAAAATTAAAACGGAACAATCGCCAACGCTATTAGTTATTACATTTTCTTAACTCTGGTTGTGTTCAAACCGTAAAAAATATCATTTGGCTATCTTGTATATGCGAAATAGTAAATTTAAATTCTATTCGAATACTAGATAACCGTAATTGAGTGAGATATGACTATTTTTTTTAAACACAATACATAAAACTATTTTTAAAAATCATTTAGGGTTATCAAATTATATCTAAAAATTGAATTAAAATTAAATCGGAACAATCGCCAACGCTATTAGTTATTAAATTTTCTTAACTCTGGTTATATTCAAACCGTAAAAAACATTATTTGGCTATCTTGTATATGCGAAATAATAAATTTAAATTCTATTCGAATAATAGATAACAGTAATAGAGTGAGATATAATTATTTTTTTAAAAAACAATTCATAAGAAAAATTTTAAAAATAATTTACAGTACATCAAATGAACTTTAGAGATTAAATTGGAATCAAATCGGACAATGCAATAATGATTAACTGTTCTATTTTCTTAACCCTGGTTATGTCCAAAACTTAAAAAGGATCATTTGAGTCATCTTGTATAACTTAAATATTAATTTTAAAATAAATTTGAATAATAGATAACCGTAATTGAGTGAGATATGACTATTTTTTTTTAAACACAATATATCAAAATATTTTTAAAAATTATTTAGGGTTAATCAAATTATATCTAAAAATTAAATTAAAATTAAATCGGAACAATCGTTAACGGGAAGAGTTATTATATTTTCTTAATTCTGGTTGTGTTCAAACCGTAAAAAACATCATTTGGCTATCTTGTATATGCGAAATAGTAAATTTAAATTCTATTCAAATAATAGATATTAGTAATAGAGTGAGATATAATTATTTTTTTTAAAAAACAATTCATAAGAAAAATTTTAAAAATAATTTACAGTACATCAAATGAACTTTAGAGATTAAATTGGAATCAAATCGGACAATGCTATAATGATTAACTGTTTTATTTTCTTAACCCTGGTTATGTCCAAAACTTAAAAAGGATCATTTGAGTCATCTTGTATAACCTAAATATTAATTTTAAAACAAATTTGAATAATAGATAACCGTAATTGAGTGAGATATGACTATTTTTTTAAACACAATACATAAAACTATTTTTAAAAATCATTTATGGTTAATCAAATTATATCTAAAAATTGAATTAAAATTAAATCGGAACAATCGCCAACGCAATTAGTTATTAAATTTTCTTAACTCTGGTTGTATTCAAACCGTAAAAAACATCATTTGGCTATCTTGTATATGCGAAATAGTAAATTTAAATTCTATTCGAATAATAGATATTAGTAATAGAGTGAGATATAATTATTTTTTTAAAAAACAATTCATAAGAAAAATTTTAAAAATAATTTACAGTACATCAAATGAACTTCAAAGATTAAATTGGAATCAAATCGGACAATGCTATCATGATTAATTGATCTATTTTCTACCCTGGTTATGTCCAAAACCTAAAAAGTATCATTTGAGTCATCTTGTATAACCTAAATATTAATTTTAAAATAAATTTGAATAATAGATAACCGTAATTGAGTGAGATATGACTATTTTTTTTAAACACAATACATAAAACTATTTTTAAAAATCATTTAGGGTTAATCAAATTATATCTAAAAATTGAATTAAAATTAAATCGAAACAATCTTTAACGCTATTAGTTATTATATTTTCATAATTCTGGTTGTGTTCAAATTGTAAAAAACATCATTTGGCTATCTTGTATATGCGAAATAGTAAATTTAAATTCTATTCGAATAATAGATATTAGTAATAGAGTGAGATATAATTATTTTTTTAAAAAACAATTCATAAGAAAAATTTTAAAAATAATTTACAGTACATCAAATGAACTTCAAAGATTAAATTGGAATCAAATCGGACAATGCTATAATGATTAATTGTTCTATTTTCTTAACCCTGGTTAGGTCCAAAACTTAAAAAGGATCATTTGAGTCATCCTGATAACCTAAATATTAATTTTAAATTATATTTGAATAATAGATAACCGTAATTGAGTGAGATATGACTATTTTTTTTAAACACAATACATCAAAATATTTTTAAGTCATTTAGGGTTAATCAAATTATATCTAAAAATTAAATTAAAATTAAAACGGAACAATCTTTAACGCTATTAGTTATTATATTTTCATAATTCTGGTTGTGTTCAAACCGTAAAAAACATCATTTGGCTATCTTGTATATGCGAAATAGTAAATTTAAATTCTATTCGAATAATAGATATTAGTAATAGAGTGAGATATAATTATTTTTTTAAAAAACAATTCATAAGAAAAATTTTAAAAATAATTTACAGTACATCAAATGAACTTCAAAGATTAAATTGGAATCAAATCGGACAATGCTATAATGATTAATTGTTCTATTTTCTTAACCCTGGTTAGGTCCAAAACTTAAAAAGGATCATTTGAGTCATCCTGATAACCTAAATATTAATTTTAAATTATATTTGAATAATAGATAACCGTTATTGAGTGAGATATGACTATTTTATTAAAACATAATACATAAAACTATTTTTACAAATCATTTACGGTAAATCAAATTATATCTAAAAATTGAATTAAAATTAAATCGGAACAATCGCCAACGCTATTAGTTATTACATTTTCTTAACTCTGGTTATGTTCAAACCGTAAAAAACATCATTTGGCTATCTTGTATATGCGAAATAGTAAATTTAAATTATATTCGAATAATAGATAACAGTTATAGAGTGAGATATAATAATTTTTTAAAAAAACAATTCATAAGAAAAATTTTTAAAATAATTTACAGTACATCAAATGAACTTCAAAAATTAAAATGGAATCAAATCGGACAATGCTATAATGATTGTCTTATTTTCTTAACCCTGGTTATGTCCAAAACTTAAAAAGGATCATTTGAGTCATCTTGTATAACCTAAATATTAATTTTAAAATAAATGTGACTAATAGATAACCGTAATTGAGTGAGATATGACTATTTTTTTTAAACACAATACATCAACATATTTTTTAGTCATTTAGGTTTAATCAAATTATACCTAAAAATTTATTTAAAATTAAAACGGAACAATCTTTAACGCTATTAGTTATTATATTTTCTTATTTCTGGTTGTGTTCAAATCGTAAAAAACATCATTTGGCTATATTGTAAATGCGAAATAGTAAATTTAAATTCTATTCGAATAATAGATAACAGTAATAGAGTGAGATATAATTATTTTTTTACAAAACAATTCATAAGAAAAATTTTAAAAATAATTTACAGTACATCAAATGAACTTCAAAAATTAAATTGGAATCAAATCGGACAATGCTATAATGATTAATTGTTCTATTTTCTTAACCCTGGTTATGTACAAAACTTAAAAAGGATCATTTCAGTCATATTGTTTATACAAGATGACTCAATTTAAATATTAATTTTAAAATAAATTTAAATTATAGATAACCGTAATTGAGTGAGATATGACAATTTTTTTAAAACATAATACATAAAATAATTTTTAAAAATTATTTAGGGTTAATCAAATTATATCTAAAAATTGAATTAAAATTAAATCGGAACAATCGCCAACGCTATTAGTTATTAAATTTTCTTAACTCTGGTTGTATTAAAACCGTAAAAAACATCATTTGGCTATCTTGTATGTGGGAAATATTAATTTTAAATTATATTTGAATAATAGATAACCGTAATTGAGTGAGAATCAAATGAGCTTAAAAAATTAAATTGGAATCAAATCGGACAATGCTATAATGATTAATTGTTCTATTTTCTTAACCCTGTTTATGTCCAAAACTTAAAAAGGATCATTTGAGTCATCTTGTATAACCTTAATATTAATTTTAAAATAAATTTGAATAATAGATAACCGTAATTGAGTGAGATATGACTTTTTTTTAAAAACATAATACATAAAATTATTTTTAAAAATTATTTAGGATTAATCAAATTATATCTAAAAATTGAATTAAAATTAAATCGGAACAATCGCCAACCCTATTAGTTATTACATTTTCTTAACTCTCGTTGTGCTCAAACCGCAAAAAACATCAACTGGCTATCTTGTATATGCGAAATAGTAAATTTAAATTATATTCGAATAATAGATAACAGTAATAGAGTGAGATATGGTTAATTTTTTTAAAAAGAATTCATAAGAAAAAATTTAAAAATAATTTACAGTACATCAAATGAACTTCAAAAATTAAATTGGAATCAAAACGGACAATGCTATAATGATTAATTGTTCTATTTTCTTAACCCCGGTTATGTACAAAACTTAAAAAGGATCATTTGAGTCATCTTGTATAACCTAAATATTAATTTTAAAATAAATTTGAATAATAGATAACCGTAATTGAGTGAGATATGACTTTTTTTTAAAAACATAATACATAAAATTATTTTTAAAAATTATTTAGGGTTAATCAAATTATATCTAAAAATTGAATTAAAATTAAATCGGAACAATCGCCAACCCTATTAGTTATTACATTTTCTTAACTCTCGTTGTGTTCAAACCGCAAAAAACATCAACTGGCTATCTTGTATATGCGAAATAGTAAATTTAAATTATATTCGAATAATAGATAACCGTAATTGAGTGAGATATGACTATTTTTTTTAAACACAATACATAAAACTATTTTTTAAAGTCATTTAGGTTTAATCAAATTATACCTAAAAACTAAATTAAAATTAAAACGGAACAATCGCCAACGCTATTAGTTATTACATTTTCTTAACTCTGGTTGTGTTCAAACCGTAAAAAAACATCATTTGGCTATCTTGTATATGCGAAATAGTAAATTTAAATTCTATTCGAATAATAGATAACAGTAATAGAGTGAGATATAATTATTTTTTTAAAAAACAATTCATAAGAAAAATTTTAAAAATAATTTACAGTACATTAAATGAACTTTAAAAATTAAATTGGAATCAAATCGGACAATGCAATAATGATTAATTGTTCTATTTTCTTAACCCTGGTTATGTCCAATACTTAAAAAGGATCATTTGAGTCATCTTGTATAACCTAAATATTCATTTTAAAATAAATGTGACTAATAGATAACCGTAATTGAGTGAGATATGACTATTTTTTTTAAACACAATACATCAACATATTTTTTAGTCATTTAGGTTTAATCAAATTATACCTAAAAATTTATTTAAAATTAAAACGGAACAATCTTTAACGCTATTAGTTATTATATTTTCTTATTTCTGGTTGTGTTCAAATCGTAAAAAACATCATTTGGCTATATTGTAAATGCGAAATAGTAAATTTAAATTCTATTCCAATAATAGATAACAGTAATTGACTGAGATATGACTATTTTTTTTAAACACAATACATAAAACTATTTTTAAAAATCATTTAGGGTTAATTAAATTATATCTAAAAATTGAATTAAAATTAAATCGGAACAATCGCCAACGCTATTAGTTATTAAATTTTCTTAACTCTGGTTGTATTCAAACCGTAAAAAACATCATTTGGCTATCTTGTATATGCGACATAGTAAATTTAAATTCTATTCGAATAATAGATAACAGTAATAGAGTGAGATATAATTATTTTTTTAAAAAACAATTCATAAGAAAAATTTTAAAAATAATTTACAGTACATCAAATGAACTTCAAAAATTAAATTGGAATCAAATCGTACAATGCAATAATGATTAATTGTTCTATTTTCTTAACCCTGGTTATGTACAAAACTTAAAAAGGATCATTTGGGTCATCTTGATAACCTAAATATTAATTTTAAATTATATTTGAATAATAGATAACCGTAATTGAGTGAGATATGACTATTTTTTTTAAACACAATACATCAAAATATTTTTAAGTCATTTAGGGTTAATCAAATTATATCTAAAAATTAAATTAAAATTAAAACGGAACAATCTTTAACGCTATTAGTTATTATATTTTCATAATTCTGGTTGTGTTCAAACCGTAAAAAACATCATTTGGCTATCTTGTATATGCGAAATAGTAAATTTAAATTCTATTCGAATAATAGATATTAGTAATAGAGTGAGATATAATTATTTTTTTAAAAAACAATTCATAAGAAAAATTTTAAAAATAATTTACAGTACATCAAATGAACTTCAAAGATTAAATTGGAATCAAATCGGACAATGCTATAATGATTAATTGTTCTATTTTCTTAACCCTGGTTAGGTCCAAAACTTAAAAAGGATCATTTGAGTCATCCTGATAACCTAAATATTAATTTTAAATTATATTTGAATAATAGATAACCGTTATTGAGTGAGATATGACTATTTTATTAAAACATAATACATAAAACTATTTTTACAAATCATTTACGGTAAATCAAATTATATCTAAAAATTGAATTAAAATTAAATCGGAACAATCGCCAACGCTATTAGTTATTACATTTTCTTAACTCTGGTTATGTTCAAACCGTAAAAAACATCATTTGGCTATCTTGTATATGCGAAATAGTAAATTTAAATTATATTCGAATAATAGATAACAGTTATAGAGTGAGATATAATAATTTTTTAAAAAAACAATTCATAAGAAAAATTTTTAAAATAATTTACAGTACATCAAATGAACTTCAAAAATTAAAATGGAATCAAATCGGACAATGCTATAATGATTGTCTTATTTTCTTAACCCTGGTTATGTCCAAAACTTAAAAAGGATCATTTGAGTCATCTTGTATAACCTAAATATTAATTTTAAAATAAATGTGACTAATAGATAACCGTAATTGAGTGAGATATGACTATTTTTTTTAAACACAATACATCAACATATTTTTTAGTCATTTAGGTTTAATCAAATTATACCTAAAAATTTATTTAAAATTAAAACGGAACAATCTTTAACGCTATTAGTTATTATATTTTCTTATTTCTGGTTGTGTTCAAATCGTAAAAAACATCATTTGGCTATATTGTAAATGCGAAATAGTAAATTTAAATTCTATTCGAATAATAGATAACAGTAATAGAGTGAGATATAATTATTTTTTTACAAAACAATTCATAAGAAAAATTTTAAAAATAATTTACAGTACATCAAATGAACTTCAAAAATTAAATTGGAATCAAATCGGACAATGCTATAATGATTAATTGTTCTATTTTCTTAACCCTGGTTATGTACAAAACTTAAAAAGGATCATTTCAGTCATATTGTTTATACAAGATGACTCAATTTAAATATTAATTTTAAAATAAATTTAAATTATAGATAACCGTAATTGAGTGAGATATGACAATTTTTTTAAAACATAATACATAAAATAATTTTTAAAAATTATTTAGGGTTAATCAAATTATATCTAAAAATTGAATTAAAATTAAATCGGAACAATCGCCAACGCTATTAGTTATTAAATTTTCTTAACTCTGGTTGTATTAAAACCGTAAAAAACATCATTTGGCTATCTTGTATGTGGGAAATATTAATTTTAAATTATATTTGAATAATAGATAACCGTAATTGAGTGAGAATCAAATGAGCTTAAAAAATTAAATTGGAATCAAATCGGACAATGCTATAATGATTAATTGTTCTATTTTCTTAACCCTGTTTATGTCCAAAACTTAAAAAGGATCATTTGAGTCATCTTGTATAACCTTAATATTAATTTTAAAATAAATTTGAATAATAGATAACCGTAATTGAGTGAGATATGACTTTTTTTTAAAAACATAATACATAAAATTATTTTTAAAAATTATTTAGGATTAATCAAATTATATCTAAAAATTGAATTAAAATTAAATCGGAACAATCGCCAACCCTATTAGTTATTACATTTTCTTAACTCTCGTTGTGCTCAAACCGCAAAAAACATCAACTGGCTATCTTGTATATGCGAAATAGTAAATTTAAATTATATTCGAATAATAGATAACAGTAATAGAGTGAGATATGGTTAATTTTTTTAAAAAGAATTCATAAGAAAAAATTTAAAAATAATTTACAGTACATCAAATGAACTTCAAAAATTAAATTGGAATCAAAACGGACAATGCTATAATGATTAATTGTTCTATTTTCTTAACCCCGGTTATGTACAAAACTTAAAAAGGATCATTTGAGTCATCTTGTATAACCTAAATATTAATTTTAAAATAAATTTGAATAATAGATAACCGTAATTGAGTGAGATATGACTTTTTTTTAAAAACATAATACATAAAATTATTTTTAAAAATTATTTAGGGTTAATCAAATTATATCTAAAAATTGAATTAAAATTAAATCGGAACAATCGCCAACCCTATTAGTTATTACATTTTCTTAACTCTCGTTGTGTTCAAACCGCAAAAAACATCAACTGGCTATCTTGTATATGCGAAATAGTAAATTTAAATTATATTCGAATAATAGATAACCGTAATTGAGTGAGATATGACTATTTTTTTTAAACACAATACATAAAACTATTTTTTAAAGTCATTTAGGTTTAATCAAATTATACCTAAAAACTAAATTAAAATTAAAACGGAACAATCGCCAACGCTATTAGTTATTACATTTTCTTAACTCTGGTTGTGTTCAAACCGTAAAAAAACATCATTTGGCTATCTTGTATATGCGAAATAGTAAATTTAAATTCTATTCGAATAATAGATAACAGTAATAGAGTGAGATATAATTATTTTTTTAAAAAACAATTCATAAGAAAAATTTTAAAAATAATTTACAGTACATTAAATGAACTTTAAAAATTAAATTGGAATCAAATCGGACAATGCAATAATGATTAATTGTTCTATTTTCTTAACCCTGGTTATGTCCAATACTTAAAAAGGATCATTTGAGTCATCTTGTATAACCTAAATATTCATTTTAAAATAAATGTGACTAATAGATAACCGTAATTGAGTGAGATATGACTATTTTTTTTAAACACAATACATCAACATATTTTTTAGTCATTTAGGTTTAATCAAATTATACCTAAAAATTTATTTAAAATTAAAACGGAACAATCTTTAACGCTATTAGTTATTATATTTTCTTATTTCTGGTTGTGTTCAAATCGTAAAAAACATCATTTGGCTATATTGTAAATGCGAAATAGTAAATTTAAATTCTATTCCAATAATAGATAACAGTAATTGACTGAGATATGACTATTTTTTTTAAACACAATACATAAAACTATTTTTAAAAATCATTTAGGGTTAATTAAATTATATCTAAAAATTGAATTAAAATTAAATCGGAACAATCGCCAACGCTATTAGTTATTAAATTTTCTTAACTCTGGTTGTATTCAAACCGTAAAAAACATCATTTGGCTATCTTGTATATGCGACATAGTAAATTTAAATTCTATTCGAATAATAGATAACAGTAATAGAGTGAGATATAATTATTTTTTTAAAAAACAATTCATAAGAAAAATTTTAAAAATAATTTACAGTACATCAAATGAACTTCAAAAATTAAATTGGAATCAAATCGTACAATGCAATAATGATTAATTGTTCTATTTTCTTAACCCTGGTTATGTACAAAACTTAAAAAGGATCATTTGGGTCATCTTGATAACCTAAATATTAATTTTAAATTATATTTGAATAATAGATAACCGTAATTGAGTGAGATATGACTATTTTTTTTTAAACGCAATACATCAAAATATTTTTAAAAGTCATTTAGGGTTAATCAAATTATATCTAAAAATTAAATTAAAATTAAGACGGAACAATCTTTAACGCTATTAGTTATTATATTTTCCTAATTCTGGTTGTGTTCAAACCGTAAAAAACATCATTTGGCTATCTTGTATATGCAAAATAGTAAATTTAAATTCTATTCGAATAATAGATAACAGTAATAGGGTGAGATATAATTATTTTTTTAAAAAACAAATCATAAGAAAAATTTTTAAAATAATTTACAGTCTATCAAATGAACTTCAAAGATTAAATTGGAATTAAATCGGACAATGCTATAATGATTAATTTTTCTACTTTCTTAACCCTGGTTATGTCCAAAACTTAAAAAGGATCATTTGGGTCATCTTGATAACCTAAATATTAATTTTAAATTATATTTGAATAATAGATAACCGTAATTGAGTGAGATATGACTATTTTTTTTAAACGCAATACATCAAAATATTTTTAAAAGTCATTTAGGGTTAATCAAATTATATCTAAAAATTAAATTAAAATTAAAACGGAACAATCTTTATCGCTATTAGTTATTATATTTTCTTAATTCTGGTTGTGTTCAAACCGTAAAAAACATCATTTGGCTATCTTGTATATGCAAAATAGTAAATTTAAATTCTATTCGAATAATAGATAACAGTAATAGAGTGAGATCTAATTATTTTTTTAAAAAATAATTCATAAGAAAATTTTAAAAAATAATTTACAGTACATCAAATAAGCTTCAAAAATTAAATTGGAATCAAGGCGGACAATGCTATAATGATTAATTGTTCTATTTTCTTAACCCTGGTTATGTCCAAAACTTAAAAAGGATCATTTAAAAATATTTTACAGTACATCAAATGAGCTTCAAAAATTAAATTGGAATCAAATCGGACAATGCTATAATGAATAATTGTTTTATTTTCTTAACCCTGGTTATGTCCAAAACTTAAAAAGGATCATTTGAGTCATCTTGTATAACCTAAATATTAGTTTTAAAACAAATTTGAATAATAGATAACCGTAATTGAGTGAGATATGACTATTTTTTTAAAACATAATACATAAAATTATTTTTAAAAATTATTTAAGGTTAATCAAATTATATCTAAAAATTGAATTAAAATTAAATCGGTTATTAGTTATTACATTTTCTTAACTGTTGTTGTGTTCAAACCGTAAAAAACATCATTTGACAATCTTGTATATGCGAATGAGTAAATTTAAATTATATTCGAATAATAGATATTAGTAATAAAGTGAGATATATTTATTTTTTTAAAAAAAAATTCATAAGAAAAATTTTAAAAATAATTTACAGTCCATCAAATGAACTTCAAAGATTAAATTGAAATCAAATCGGACATTGCTATAATGATTAATTGTTCTATTTTCTTAACC
The DNA here is from genome assembly GCF_022605725.1 of Anthonomus grandis grandis. Classification (NCBI taxonomy): domain Eukaryota; kingdom Metazoa; phylum Arthropoda; class Insecta; order Coleoptera; family Curculionidae; genus Anthonomus; species Anthonomus grandis. The sequence goes on from NC_065561.1 coordinate 4,903,533, forward strand.
CTGGTTTTGTCCAAAACTTAAAAAGGATCATTTGAGTCATCTTGTATAACCTAAATGTTAATTTTAAAATAAATTTGAATACTAGATAACCGTAATTGAGTGAGATATGACTATTTTTTTTAAACGCAATACATCAAAATATTTTTAAAAGTCATTTAGGGTTAATCAAATTATATCTAAAAATTAAATTAAAATTAAAACGGAACAATCTTTATCGCTATTAGTTATTATATTTTCTTAATTCTGGTTGTGTTCAAACCGTAAAAAACATCATTTGGCTATCTTGTATATGCAAAATAGTAAATTTAAATTCTATTCGAATAATAGATATTAGTAATAGAGTGAGATATAATTATTTTTTTTAAAAAACAATTCATAAGAAAAATTTTAAAAATAATTTACAGTACATCAAATGAACTTCAAAGATTAAATTGGAATTAAATCGGACAATGCTATAATGATTAATTGTTCTATTTTCTTAACCCTGTTTATGTCCAAAACTTAAAAAGGATCATTTGAGTCATCTTGTATAACCTAAATATTAATTTTAAAATAAATTTGAATAATAGATAACCGTAATTGAGTGAGATATGACTTTTTTTTAAAAACATAATACATAAAATTATTTTTAAAAATTATTTAGGGTTAATCAAATTATATCTAAAAATTGAATTAAAATTAAATCGGAACAATCGCCAACCCTATTAGTTATTACATTTTCTTAACTCTCGTTGTGTTCAAACCGCAAAAAACATCAACTGGCTATCTTGTATATGCGAAATAGTAAATTTAAATTATATTCGAATAATAGATATTAGTAATAGAGTAAGATATAATTATTTTTTTAAAAAACAATTCATAAGAAAAATTTTAAAAATAATTTACAGTACATCAAATGAACTTCAAAAATTAAATTGGAATCAAAACGGACAATGCTATAATGATTAATTGTTCTATTTTCTTAACCCCGGTTATGTACAAAACTTAAAAAGGATCATTTGAGTCATCTTGTATAACCTAAATATTAATTTTAAAATAAATTTGAATAATAGATAACCGTAAATGAGTGAGATATGACTATTTTTTTTAAACACAATACATAAAACTATTTTTTAAAGTCATTTAGGTTTAATCAAATTATACCTAAAAACTAAATTAAAATTAAAACGGAACAATCGCCAACGCTATTAGTTATTACATTTTCTTAACTCTGGTTGTGTTCAAACCGTAAAAAACATCATTTGGCTATCTTGTATATGCGAAATAGTAAATTTAAATTCTATTCGAATACTAGATAACCGTAATTGAGTGAGATATGACTATTTTTTTTAAACACAATACATAAAACTATTTTTAAAAATCATTTAGGGTTATCAAATTATATCTAAAAATTGAATTAAAATTAAATCGGAACAATCGCCAACGCTATTAGTTATTAAATTTTCTTAACTCTGGTTGTATTCAAACCGTAAAAAACATTATTTGGCTATCTTGTATATGCGAAATAGTAAATTTAAATTCTATTCGAATAATAGATAACAGTAATAGAGTGAGATATAATTATTTTTTTAAAAAACAATTCATAAGAAAAATTTTAAAAGTAATTTACAGTACATCAAATGAACTTTAGAGATTAAATTGGAATCAAATCGGACAATGCAATAATGATTAACTGTTCTATTTTCTTAACCCTGGTTATGTCCAAAACTTAAAAAGGATCATTTGAGTCATCTTGTATAACTTAAATATTAATTTTAAAATAAATTTGAATAATAGATAACCGTAATTGAGTGAGATATGACTATTTTTTTTAAACACAATATATCAAAATATTTTTAAAAATTATTTAGGGTTAATCAAATTATATCTAAAAATTAAATTAAAATTAAATCGGAACAATCGTTAACGGGAAGAGTTATTATATTTTCTTAATTCTGGTTGTGTTCAAACCGTAAAAAACATCATTTGGCTATCTTGTATATGCGAAATAGTAAATTTAAATTCTATTCAAATAATAGATATTAGTAATAGAGTGAGATATAATTATTTTTTTTAAAAAACAATTCATAAGAAAAATTTTAAAAATAATTTACAGTACATCAAATGAACTTTAGAGATTAAATTGGAATCAAATCGGACAATGCTATAATGATTAACTGTTTTATTTTCTTAACCCTGGTTATGTCCAAAACTTAAAAAGGATCATTTGAGTCATCTTGTATAACCTAAATATTAATTTTAAAACAAATTTGAATAATAGATAACCGTAATTGAGTGAGATATGACTATTTTTTTAAACACAATACATAAAACTATTTTTAAAAATCATTTATGGTTAATCAAATTATATCTAAAAATTGAATTAAAATTAAATCGGAACAATCGCCAACGCAATTAGTTATTAAATTTTCTTAACTCTGGTTGTATTCAAACCGTAAAAAACATCATTTGGCTATCTTGTATATGCGAAATAGTAAATTTAAATTCTATTCGAATAATAGATATTAGTAATAGAGTGAGATATAATTATTTTTTTAAAAAACAATTCATAAGAAAAATTTTAAAAATAATTTACAGTACATCAAATGAACTTCAAAGATTAAATTGGAATCAAATCGGACAATGCTATCATGATTAATTGATCTATTTTCTACCCTGGTTATGTCCAAAACCTAAAAAGTATCATTTGAGTCATCTTGTATAACCTAAATATTAATTTTAAAATAAATTTGAATAATAGATAACCGTAATTGAGTGAGATATGACTATTTTTTTTAAACACAATACATAAAACTATTTTTAAAAATCATTTAGGGTTAATCAAATTATATCTAAAAATTGAATTAAAATTAAATCGAAACAATCTTTAACGCTATTAGTTATTATATTTTCATAATTCTGGTTGTGTTCAAATTGTAAAAAACATCAATTGGCTATCTTGTATATGCGAAATAGTAAATTTAAATTCTATTCGAATAATAGATATTAGTAATAGAGTGAGATATAATTATTTTTTTAAAAAACAATTCATAAGAAAAATTTTAAAAATAATTTACAGTACATCAAATGAACTTCAAAGATTAAATTGGAATTAAATCGGACAATGCTATAATGATTAATTGTTCTATTTTCTGAACCCTGGTTATGTCCAAAACTTAAAAAGGATCATTTGAGTCATCTTGTATAACCTAAATATTAATTTTAAAATAAATTTGAATAATAGATATCCATAATTGAGTGAGATATGACTATTTTTTTTAAACACAATACATCAAAATATTTTTAAGTCATTTAGGGTTAATCAAATTATATCTAAAAATTAAATTAAAATTAAAACGGAACAATCTTTAACGCTATTAGTTATTATATTTTCATAATTCTGGTTGTGTTCAAACCGTAAAAAAGATCATTTGGCTATCTTGTATATGCGAAATAGTAAATTTAAATTCTATTCGAATAATAGATATTAGTAATAGAGTGAGATATAATTATTTTTTTAAAAAACAATTCATAAGAAAAATTTTAAAAATAATTTACAGTACATCAAATGAACTTCAAAGATTAAATTGGAATCAAATCGGACAATGCTATAAGGATTAATTGTTCTATTTTCTTAACCCTGGTTAGGTCCAAAACTTAAAAAGGATCATTTGAGTCATCCTGATAACCTAAATATTAATTTTAAATTATATTTGAATAATAGATAACCGTTATTGAGTGAGATATGACTATTTTATTAAAACATAATACATAAAACTATTTTTACAAATCATTTACGGTAAATCAAATTATATCTAAAAATTGAATTAAAATTAAATCGGAACAATCGCCAACGCTATTAGTTATTACATTTTCTTAACTCTGGTTATGTTCAAACCGTAAAAAACATCATTTGGCTATCTTGTATATGCGAAATAGTAAATTTAAATTATATTCGAATAATAGATAACAGTTATAGAGTGAGATATAATAATTTTTTAAAAAAACAATTCATAAGAAAAATTTTTAAAATAATTTACAGTACATCAAATGAACTTCAAAAATTAAAATGGAATCAAATCGGACAATGCTATAATGATTGTCTTATTTTCTTAACCCTGGTTATGTCCAAAACTTAAAAAGGATCATTTGAGTCATCTTGTATAACCTAAATATTAATTTTAAAATAAATGTGACTAATAGATAACCGTAATTGAGTGAGATATGACTATTTTTTTTAAACACAATACATCAACATATTTTTTAGTCATTTAGGTTTAATCAAATTATACCTAAAAATTTATTTAAAATTAAAACGGAACAATCTTTAACGCTATTAGTTATTATATTTTCTTATTTCTGGTTGTGTTCAAATCGTAAAAAACATCATTTGGCTATATTGTAAATGCGAAATAGTAAATTTAAATTCTATTCGAATAATAGATAACAGTAATAGAGTGAGATATAATTATTTTTTTACAAAACAATTCATAAGAAAAATTTTAAAAATAATTTACAGTACATCAAATGAACTTCAAAAATTAAATTGGAATCAAATCGGACAATGCTATAATGATTAATTGTTCTATTTTCTTAACCCTGGTTATGTACATAACTTAAAAAGGATCATTTCAGTCATATTGTTTATACAAGATGACTCAATTTAAATATTAATTTTAAAATAAATTTAAATTATAGATAACCGTAATTGAGTGAGATATGACAATTTTTTTAAAACATAATACATAAAATAATTTTTAAAAATTATTTAGGGTTTATCAAATTATATCTAAAAATTGAATTAAAATTAAATCGGAACAATCGCCAACGCTATTAGTTATTAAATTTTCTTAACTCTGGTTGTATTAAAACCGTAAAAAACATCATTTGTCTATCTTGTATGTGGGAAATATTAATTTTAAATTATATTTGAATAATAGATAACCGTAATTGAGTGAGAATCAAATGAGCTTAAAAAATTAAATTGGAATCAAATCGGACAATGCTATAATGATTAATTGTTCTATTTTCTTAACCCTGTTTATGTCCAAAACTTAAAAAGGATCATTTGAGTCATCTTGTATAACCTTAATATTAATTTTAAAATAAATTTGAATAATAGATAACCGTAATTGAGTGAGATATGACTTTTTTTTAAAAACATAATACATAAAATTATTTTTAAAAATTATTTAGGATTAATCAAATTATATCTAAAAATTGAATTAAAATTAAATCGGAACAATCGCCAACCCTATTAGTTATTACATTTTCTTAACTCTCGTTGTGCTCAAACCGCAAAAAACATCAACTGGCTATCTTGTATATGCGAAATAGTAAATTTAAATTATATTCGAATAATAGATAACAGTAATAGAGTGAGATATGGTTAATTTTTTTAAAAAGAATTCATAAGAAAAAATTTAAAAATAATTTACAGTACATCAAATGAACTTCAAAAATTAAATTGGAATCAAAACGGACAATGCTATAATGATTAATTGTTCTATTTTCTTAACCCCGGTTATGTACAAAACTTAAAAAGGATCATTTGAGTCATCTTGTATAACCTAAATATTAATTTTAAAATAAATTTGAATAATAGATAACCGTAATTGAGTGAGATATGACTTTTTTTTAAAAACATAATACATAAAATTATTTTTAAAAATTATTTAGGGTTAATCAAATTATATCTAAAAATTGAATTAAAATTAAATCGGAACAATCGCCAACCCTATTAGTTATTACATTTTCTTAACTCTCGTTGTGTTCAAACCGCAAAAAACATCAACTGGCTATCTTGTATATGCGAAATAGTAAATTTAAATTATATTCGAATAATAGATAACCGTAATTGAGTGAGATATGACTATTTTTTTTAAACACAATACATAAAACTATTTTTTAAAGTCATTTAGGTTTAATCAAATTATACCTAAAAACTAAATTAAAATTAAAACGGAACAATCGCCAACGCTATTAGTTATTACATTTTCTTAACTCTGGTTGTGTTCAAACCGTAAAAAAACATCATTTGGCTATCTTGTATATGCGAAATAGTAAATTTAAATTCTATTCGAATAATAGATAACAGTAATAGAGTGAGATATAATTATTTTTTTAAAAAACAATTCATAAGAAAAATTTTAAAAATAATTTACAGTACATTAAATGAACTTTAAAAATTAAATTGGAATCAAATCGGACAATGCAATAATGATTAATTGTTCTATTTTCTTAACCCTGGTTATGTCCAAAACTTAAAAAGGATCATTTGAGTCATCTTGTATAACCTAAATATTCATTTTAAAATAAATGTGACTAATAGATAACCGTAATTGAGTGAGATATGACTATTTTTTTTAAACACAATACATCAACATATTTTTTAGTCATTTAGGTTTAATCAAATTATACCTAAAAATTTATTTAAAATTAAAACGGAACAATCTTTAACGCTATTAGTTATTATATTTTCTTATTTCTGGTTGTGTTCAAATCGTAAAAAACATCATTTGGCTATATTGTAAATGCGAAATAGTAAATTTAAATTCTATTCCAATAATAGATAACAGTAATTGACTGAGATATGACTATTTTTTTTAAACACAATACATAAAACTATTTTTAAAAATCATTTAGGGTTAATTAAATTATATCTAAAAATTGAATTAAAATTAAATCGGAACAATCGCCAACGCTATTAGTTATTAAATTTTCTTAACTCTGGTTGTATTCAAACCGTAAAAAACATCATTTGGCTATCTTGTATATGCGACATAGTAAATTTAAATTCTATTCGAATAATAGATAACAGTAATAGAGTGAGATATAATTATTTTTTTAAAAAACAATTCATAAGAAAAATTTTAAAAATAATTTACAGTACATCAAATGAACTTCAAAAATTAAATTGGAATCAAATCGTACAATGCAATAATGATTAATTGTTCTATTTTCTTAACCCTGGTTATGTACAAAACTTAAAAAGGATCATTTGGGTCATCTTGATAACCTAAATATTAATTTTAAATTATATTTGAATAATAGATAACCGTAATTGAGTGAGATATGACTATTTTTTTTTAAACGCAATACATCAAAATATTTTTAAAAGTCATTTAGGGTTAATCAAATTATATCTAAAAATTAAATTAAAATTAAAACGGAACAATCTTTAACGCTATTAGTTATTATATTTTCCTAATTCTGGTTGTGTTCAAACCGTAAAAAACATCATTTGGCTGTCTTGTATATGCAAAATAGTAAATTTAAATTCTATTCGAATAATAGATAACAGTAATAGGGTGAGATATAATTATTTTTTTAAAAAACAAATCATAAGAAAAATTTTTAAAATAATTTACAGTCTATCAAATGAACTTCAAAGATTAAATTGGAATTAAATCGGACAATGCTATAATGATTAATTTTTCTACTTTCTTAACCCTGGTTATGTCCAAAACTTAAAAAGGATCATTTGGGTCATCTTGATAACCTAAATATTAATTTTAAATTATATTTGAATAATAGATAACCGTAATTGAGTGAGATATGACTATTTTTTTTAAACGCAATACATCAAAATATTTTTAAAAGTCATTTAGGGTTAATCAAATTATATCTAAAAATTAAATTAAAATTAAAACGGAACAATCTTTATCGCTATTAGTTATTATATTTTCTTAATTCTGGTTGTGTTCAAACCGTAAAAAACATCATTTGGCTATCTTGTATATGCAAAATAGTAAATTTAAATTCTATTCGAATAATAGATAACAGTAATAGAGTGAGATCTAATTATTTTTTTAAAAAACAATTCATAAGAAAATTTTAAAAAATAATTTACAGTACATCAAATAAGCTTCAAAAATTAAATTGGAATCAAGTCGGACAATGCTATAATGATTAATTGTTCTATTTTCTTAACCCTGGTTATGTCCAAAACTTAAAAAGGATCATTTTAAAATATTTTACAGTACATCAAATGAGCTTCAAAAATTAAATTGGAATCAAATCGGACAATGCTATAATGAATAATTGTTTTATTTTCTTAACCCTGGTTATGTCCAAAACTTAAAAAGGATCATTTGAGTCATCTTGTATAACCTAAATATTAGTTTTAAAACAAATTTGAATAATAGATAACCGTAATTGAGTGAGATATGACTATTTTTTTAAAACATAATACATAAAATTATTTTTAAAAATTATTTAAGGTTAATCAAATTATATCTAAAAATTGAATTAAAATTAAATCGGTTATTAGTTATTACATTTTCTTAACTGTTGTTGTGTTCAAACCGTAAAAAACATCATTTGACAATCTTGTATATGCGAATGAGTAAATTTAAATTATATTCGAATAATAGATATTAGTAATAAAGTGAGATATATTTATTTTTTTAAAAAAAAATTCATAAGAAAAATTTTAAAAATAATTTACAGTCCATCAAATGAACTTCAAAGATTAAATTGAAATCAAATCGGACATTGCTATAATGATTAATTGTTCTATTTTCTTAACCCTGGTTTTGTCCAAAACTTAAAAAGGATCATTTGAGTCATCTTGTTTATACAAGATGACTCAATTTAAATATTAATTTTAAAATAAATTTAAATGATAGATCGGTAATTGAGTGAGATATGACTTTTTTTTAAAACATAATACACAAAATTATTTTTAAAAATTATTTAGGGTTAATCAAATTATAAGTAAAAATTGAATTAAAATTAAATCGGAACAATCGCCAACCCTATTAGTTATTACATTTTCCTAACCTTGGTTGTGTTAAAACCGCAAAAAACATCAATTGGCTATCTTGTATATGCGAAATAGTAAATTTAAATTATATTCGCATAATAGATATTAGTAATAGAGTGAGATATAATTATTTTTTTAAAAAACAATTCTTAAGAAAAATTTTTAAAATAATTTACAGTCCATCAATTGAACTTCAAAGATTAAATTGGAATCAAATCGGACAAAGCTATAATGATTAATTGTTCTATTTTCTTAACCCTGTTTATGTCCAAAACTTAAAAAGAATCATTTGAGTCATCTTGTATAACCTAAATATTAATTTTAAAATAAATTTGAATAATAGATAACCGTAATTGAGTGAGATATGACTATTTTTGTTAAAACATAATACATAAAATTATTTTTAAAAATTATTTAAGGTCAATCAAATTATATCTAAAAATTGAATTAAAATTAAATCGGAACAATCGCCAACCCTATTAGTTATTACATTTTCTTAACTCTTGTTGTGTTCGAACCGTAAAAAACATCATTTGACTATCTTGTATATGCGGAAGAGTAAATTTAAATTATATTCGAATAATAGATATTAGTAATAGAGTGAGATATAATTATTTTTTTGAAAAACAATTCATAAGAAAAATTTTAAAAATAATTTACAGTCCATCAAATGAACTTCAAAGAATAAATTGGAATCAAATCGGACAATGCTATAATGATTAATTGTTTTATTTTCTTAACCCTGTTTATGTCCAAAACTTAAAAAGGGTATTTGAGTCATCATGATAACCTAACTATTAATTTTAAATTATATATGAATCATTAATAAACGTAATAGAGTGAGATATAACTATTTTTTAAAAACACAATACATAAAACTATTTTTTTTATACATAATACATAAAACTATTTTTAAAATTCTTTTAGGATTAACCAAATTATATCTAAAAATTGAATTAAAATTAAATCGGAACAATCTCCAACGCTATTAGTTATTACATTTTCTTAACTCTGGTTGTGTTCAAACCGTAAAATACATCATTTGGCTATCTTGTATATGCGAAACAGTATGTTTAAATTCTATTCGAATAATAGATAACTGTAATAGAGTGAGATATAATTATTTTTTTAAAAAACAATTCATAAGAAAAATTTTAAAAATAATTTACGGTATATCAAATGAACTTCAAAAATTAAATTGGAATCAAATCGGACAATGCTATAATGATTAATTGTTCTATTTTCTGAACCCTGGTTATGTCCAAAACTTAAAAAGGATCATTTGAGTCATCTTGTATAACCTAAATGTTAATTTTAAAATAAATTTGAATAATAGATAACCGTAATTGAGTGAGATATGACAATTTTTTTTAAACACAATACATCAAAATATTTTTTAAAGTCATTTAGGTTTAATCAAATTATACCTAAAAATTAAATTAAAATTAAAACGGAACAATCTTTAACGCTATTAGTTATTATATTTTCTTAATTCTGGTTGTGTTCAAACCGTAAAAAACATCATTTAGCTATCTTGTATATGCGAAATAGTATATTTAAATTCTATTTGAATTATAGATAACAGTAATAGAGTGATATAATTATTTTTTTTAAAAACAATTCATAAGAAAAATTTTAAAAATAATTTACGGTATATCAAATGAACTTCAAAAATTAAATTGGAATCAAATCGGACAATGCTATAATGATTAATTGTTCTATTTTCTTAACCCTGGTTATGTCCAAAACTTAAAAAGGATCATTTAAAAATATTTTACAGTACATCAAATGAGCTTCAAAAATTAAATTGGAATCAAATCGGACAATGCTATAATGAATAATTGTTTTATTTTCTTAACCCTGGTTATGTCCAAAACTTAAAAAGGATCATTTGAGTCATCTTGTATAACCTAAATATTAGTTTTAAAACAAATTTGAATAATAGATAACCGTAATTGAGTGAGATATGACTATTTTTTTAAAACATAATACATAAAATTATTTTTAAAAATTATTTAAGGTTAATCAAATTATAACTAAAAATTGAATTAAAATTAAATCGGTTATTAGTTATTACATTTTCTTAACTGTTGTTATGTTCAAACCGTAAAAAACATCATTTGACAATCTTGTATATGCGAATGAGTAAATTTAAATTATATTCGAATAATAGATATTAGTAATAAAGTGAGATATATTTATTTTTAAAAAAAAAAATTCATAAGAAAAATTTTAAAAATAATTTACAGTCCATCAAATGAACTTCAAAGATTAAATTGAAATCAAATCGGACATTGCTATAATGATTAATTGTTCTATTTTCTTAACCCTGGTTTTGTCTAAAACTTAAAAAGGATCATTTGAGTCATCTTGTATAACCTAAATGTTAATTTTAAAATAAATTTGAATACTAGATAACCGTAATTGAGTGAGATATGACTATTTTTTTTAAACGCAATACATCAAAATATTTTTAAAAGTCATTTAGGGTTAATCAAATTATATCTAAAAATTAAATTAAAATTAAAACGGAACAATCTTTATCGCTATTAGTTATTATATTTTCTTAATTCTGGTTGTGTTCAAACCGTAAAAAACATCATTTGGCTATCTTGTATATGCAAAATAGTAAATTTAAATTCTATTCGAATAATAGATAACAGTAATAGAGTGAGATCTAATTATTTTTTTAAAAAACAATTCATAAGAAAATTTTAAAAAATAATTTACAGTACATCAAATAAGCTTCAAAAATTAAATTGGAATCAAGTCGGACAATGCTATAATGATTAATTGTTCTATTTTCTTAACCCTGGTTATGTCCAAAACTTAAAAAGGATCATTTAAAAATATTTTACAGTACATCAAATGAGCTTCAAAAATTAAATTGGAATCAAATCGGACAATGCTATAATGAATAATTGTTTTATTTTCTTAACCCTGGTTATGTCCAAAACTTAAAAAGGATCATTTGAGTCATCTTGTATACCCTAAATATTAGTTTTAAAACAAATTTGAATAATAGATAACCGTAATTGAGTGAGATATGACTATTTTTTTAAACACAATACATAAAACTATTTTTAAAAATCATTTATGGTTAATCAAATTATATCTAAAAATTAAATTAAAATTAAATCGGAACAATCGTTAACGGGAAGAGTTATTATATTTTCTTAATTCTGGTTGTGTTCAAACCGTAAAAAACATCATTTGGCTATCTTGTATATGCGAAATAGTAAATTTAAATTCTATTCGAATAATAGATAACAGTAATAGAGTGAGATATAATTATTTTTTTAAAAAACAATTCATAAGAAAAATTTTAAAAATAATTTACAGTACATCAAATGAATTTTAGAGATTAAATTGGAATCAAATCGGACAATGCAATAAAGATTAATTGTTCTATTTTCTTAACCCTGGTTATGTCCAAAACTTAAAAAGGATCATTTGAGTCATCTTGTATAACTTAAATATTAATTTTAAAATAAATTTGAATAATAGATAACCGTAATTGAGTGAGATATGACTATTTTTTTTAAACACAATACATAAAACTATTTTTAAAAATCATTTATGGTTAATCAAATTATATCTAAAAATTGAATTAATATTAAATCGGAACAATCGCCAACGCAATTAGTTATTAAATTTTCTTAACTCTGGTTGTATTCAAACCGTAAAAAACATCATTTGGCTATCTTGTATATGCGAAATAGTAAATTTAAATTCTATTCGAATAATAGATATTAGTAATAGAGTGAGATATAATTATTTTTTTAAAAAACAATTCATAAGAAAAATTTTAAAAATAATTTACAGTACATCAAATGAACTTCAAAGATTAGATTGGAATTAAATCGGACAATGCTATAATGATTAATTGTTCTATTTTCTGAACCCTGGTTATGTCCAAAAGTTAAAAAGGATCATTTGAGTCATCTTGTATAACCTAAATATTAATTTTAAAATAAATTTGAATAATAGATATCCGTAATTGAGTGAGATATAATTATTTTTTTAAAAAACAATTCATAAGAAAAATTTTAAAAATAATTTACAGTACATCAAATGAACTTCAAAGATTAAATTGGAATTAAATCGGACAATGCTATAATGATTAATTGTTCTATTTTCTGAACCCTGGTTATGTCCAAAAGTTAAAAAGGATCATTTGAGTCATCTTGTATAACCTAAATATTAATTTTAAAATAAATTTGAATAATAGATATCCGTAATTGAGTGAGATATGACTATTTTTTTTAAACACAATACATCAAAATATTTTTAAGTCATTTAGGGTTAATCAAATTATATCTAAAAATTAAATTAAAATTAAAACGGAACAATCTTTAACGCTATTAGTTATTATATTTTCATAATTCTGGTTGTGTTCAAACCGTAAAAAACATCATTTGGCTATCTTGTATATGCGAAATAGTAAATTTAAATTCTATTCGAATAATAGATATTAGTAATAGAGTGAGATATAATTATTTTTTTAAAAAACAATTCATAAGAAAAATTTTAAAAATAATTTACAGTACATCAAATGAACTTCAAAGATTAAATTGGAATTAAATCGGACAATGCTATAATGATTAATTGTTCTATTTTCTGAATCCTGGTTATGTCCAAAACTTAAAAAGGATCATTTGAGTCATCTTGTATAACCTAAATATTAATTTTAAAATAAATTTGAATAATAGATATCCGTAATTGAGTGAGATATGACTATTTTTTTTAAACACAATATATCAAAATATTTTTAAAAATCATTTAGGGTTAAACAAATTATATCTAAAAATTAAATTTAAATTAAATCGGAACTATCGTTAACGCGAAGAGTTATTATATTTTCTTATTTCTGGTTGTGTTCAAACCGTAAAAAACATCATTTGGCTATCTTGTATATGCGAAATAGTAAATTTAAATTCTATTCGAATACTAGATAACCGTAATTGAGTGAGATATGACTATTTTTTTTAAACACAATACATAAAACTATTTTTTAAAATCATTTAGGGTTATCAAATTATATCTAAAAATTGAATTAAAATTAAATCGGAACATTCGTCAACGCTATTAGTTATTAAATTTTCTTAACTCTGGTTGTGTTCAAACCGTAAAAAACATTATTTGGCTATCTTGTATATGCGAAATAGTAAATTTAAATTCTATTCGAATAATAGATAACAGTAATAGAGTGAGATATAATTATTTTTTTAAAAAACAATTCATAAGAAAAATTTTAAAAATAATTTACAGTAAATCAAATGAACTTTAGAGATTAAATTGGAATCAAATCGGACAATGCAATAATGATTAATTGTTCTATTTTCTTAACCCTGGTTATGTCCAAAACTTAAAAAGGATCATTTGAGTCATCTTGTATAACCTAAATATTAATTTTAAAATAAATTTGAATAATATATTCGAATAATTATATTCGAATAATAGATAACCGTAATTGAGTGAGATATGACTATTTTTTTTAAACACAATACATCAAAATATTTTTAAGTCATTTAGGGTTAATCAAATTATATCTAAAAATTAAATTAAAATTAAAACGGAACAATCTTTAACGCTATTAGTTATTATATTTTCATAATTCTGGTTGTGTTCAAACCGTAAAAAACATCATTTGGCTATCTTGTATATGCGAAATAGTAAATTTAAATTCTATTCGAATAATAGATATTAGTAATAGAGTGAGATATAATTATTTTTTTAAAAAACAATTCATAAGAAAAATTTTAAAAATAATTTACAGTACATCAAATGAACTTCAAAGATTAAATTGGAATCAAATCGGACAATGCTATAATGATTAATTGTTCTATTTTCTTAACCCTGGTTAGGTCCAAAACTTAAAAAGGATCATTTGAGTCATCCTGATAACCTAAATATTAATTTTAAATTATATTTGAATAATAGATAACCGTTATTGAGTGAGATATGACTATTTTATTAAAACATAATACATAAAACTATTTTTACAAATCATTTACGGTAAATCAAATTATATCTAAAAATTGAATTAAAATTAAATCGGAACAATCGCCAACGCTATTAGTTATTACATTTTCTTAACTCTGGTTATGTTCAAACCGTAAAAAACATCATTTGGCTATCTTGTATATGCGAAATAGTAAATTTAAATTATATTCGAATAATAGATAACAGTTATAGAGTGAGATATAATAATTTTTTAAAAAAACAATTCATAAGAAAAATTTTTAAAATAATTTACAGTACATCAAATGAACTTCAAAAATTAAAATGGAATCAAATCGGACAATGCTATAATGATTGTCTTATTTTCTTAACCCTGGTTATGTCCAAAACTTAAAAAGGATCATTTGAGTCATCTTGTATAACCTAAATATTAATTTTAAAATAAATGTGACTAATAGATAACCGTAATTGAGTGAGATATGACTATTTTTTTTAAACACAATACATCAACATATTTTTTAGTCATTTAGGTTTAATCAAATTATACCTAAAAATTTATTTAAAATTAAAACGGAACAATCTTTAACGCTATTAGTTATTATATTTTCTTATTTCTGGTTGTGTTCAAATCGTAAAAAACATCATTTGGCTATATTGTAAATGCGAAATAGTAAATTTAAATTCTATTCGAATAATAGATAACAGTAATAGAGTGAGATATAATTATTTTTTTACAAAACAATTCATAAGAAAAATTTTAAAAATAATTTACAGTACATCAAATGAACTTCAAAAATTAAATTGGAATCAAATCGGACAATGCTATAATGATTAATTGTTCTATTTTCTTAACCCTGGTTATGTACAAAACTTAAAAAGGATCATTTCAGTCATATTGTTTATACAAGATGACTCAATTTAAATATTAATTTTAAAATAAATTTAAATTATAGATAACCGTAATTGAGTGAGATATGACAATTTTTTTAAAACATAATACATAAAATAATTTTTAAAAATTATTTAGGGTTTATCAAATTATATCTAAAAATTGAATTAAAATTAAATCGGAACAATCGCCAACGCTATTAGTTATTAAATTTTCTTAACTCTGGTTGTATTAAAACCGTAAAAAACATCATTTGGCTATCTTGTATGTGGGAAATATTAATTTTAAATTATATTTGAATAATAGATAACCGTAATTGAGTGAGAATCAAATGAGCTTAAAAAATTAAATTGGAATCAAATCGGACAATGCTATAATGATTAATTGTTCTATTTTCTTAACCCTGTTTATGTCCAAAACTTAAAAAGGATCATTTGAGTCATCTTGTATAACCTTAATATTAATTTTAAAATAAATTTGAATAATAGATAACCGTAATTGAGTGAGATATGACTTTTTTTTAAAAACATAATACATAAAATTATTTTTAAAAATTATTTAGGATTAATCAAATTATATCTAAAAATTGAATTAAAATTAAATCGGAACAATCGCCAACCCTATTAGTTATTACATTTTCTTAACTCTCGTTGTGCTCAAACCGCAAAAAACATCAACTGGCTATCTTGTATATGCGAAATAGTAAATTTAAATTATATTCGAATAATAGATAACAGTAATAGAGTGAGATATGGTTAATTTTTTTAAAAAGAATTCATAAGAAAAAATTTAAAAATAATTTACAGTACATCAAATGAACTTCAAAATTAAATTGGAATCAAAACGGACAATGCTATAATGATTAATTGTTCTATTTTCTTAACCCCGGTTATGTACAAAACTTAAAAAGGATCATTTGAGTCATCTTGTATAACCTAAATATTAATTTTAAAATAAATTTGAATAATAGATAACCGTAATTGAGTGAGATATGACTTTTTTTTAAAAACATAATACATAAAATTATTTTTAAAAATTATTTAGGGTTAATCAAATTATATCTAAAAATTGAATTAAAATTAAATCGGAACAATCGCCAACCCTATTAGTTATTACATTTTCTTAACTCTCGTTGTGTTCAAACCGCAAAAAACATCAACTGGCTATCTTGTATATGCGAAATAGTAAATTTAAATTATATTCGAATAATAGATAACCGTAATTGAGTGAGATATGACTATTTTTTTTAAACACAATACATAAAACTATTTTTTAAAGTCATTTAGGTTTAATCAAATTATACCTAAAAACTAAATTAAAATTAAAACGGAACAATCGCCAACGCTATTAGTTATTACATTTTCTTAACTCTGGTTGTGTTCAAACCGTAAAAAAACATCATTTGGCTATCTTGTATATGCGAAATAGTAAATTTAAATTCTATTCGAATAATAGATAACAGTAATAGAGTGAGATATAATTATTTTTTTAAAAAACAATTCATAAGAAAAATTTTAAAAATAATTTACAGTACATTAAATGAACTTTAAAAATTAAATTGGAATCAAATCGGACAATGCAATAATGATTAATTGTTCTATTTTCTTAACCCTGGTTATGTCCAAAACTTAAAAAGGATCATTTGAGTCATCTTGTATAACCTAAATATTCATTTTAAAATAAATGTGACTAATAGATAACCGTAATTGAGTGAGATATGACTATTTTTTTTAAACACAATACATCAACATATTTTTTAGTCATTTAGGTTTAATCAAATTATACCTAAAAATTTATTTAAAATTAAAACGGAACAATCTTTAACGCTATTAGTTATTATATTTTCTTATTTCTGGTTGTGTTCAAATCGTAAAAAACATCATTTGGCTATATTGTAAATGCGAAATAGTAAATTTAAATTCTATTCCAATAATAGATAACAGTAATTGACTGAGATATGACTATTTTTTTTAAACACAATACATAAAACTATTTTTAAAAATCATTTAGGGTTAATTAAATTATATCTAAAAATTGAATTAAAATTAAATCGGAACAATCGCCAACGCTATTAGTTATTAAATTTTCTTAACTCTGGTTGTATTCAAACCGTAAAAAACATCATTTGGCTATCTTGTATATGCGACATAGTAAATTTAAATTCTATTCGAATAATAGATAACAGTAATAGAGTGAGATATAATTATTTTTTTAAAAAACAATTCATAAGAAAAATTTTAAAAATAATTTACAGTACATCAAATGAACTTCAAAAATTAAATTGGAATCAAATCGTACAATGCAATAATGATTAATTGTTCTATTTTCTTAACCCTGGTTATGTACAAAACTTAAAAAGGATCATTTGGGTCATCTTGATAACCTAAATATTAATTTTAAATTATATTTGAATAATAGATAACCGTAATTGAGTGAGATATGACTATTTTTTTTTAAACGCAATACATCAAAATATTTTTAAAAGTCATTTAGGGTTAATCAAATTATATCTAAAAATTAAATTAAAATTAAAACGGAACAATCTTTAACGCTATTAGTTATTATATTTTCCTAATTCTGGTTGTGTTCAAACCGTAAAAAACATCATTTGGCTATCTTGTATATGCAAAATAGTAAATTTAAATTCTATTCGAATAATAGATAACAGTAATAGGGTGAGATATAATTATTTTTTTAAAAAACAAATCATAAGAAAAATTTTTAAAATAATTTACAGTCTATCAAATGAACATCAAAGATTAAATTGGAATTAAATCGGACAATGCTATAATGATTAATTTTTCTACTTTCTTAACCCTGGTTATGTCCAAAACTTAAAAAGGATCATTTGGGTCATCTTGATAACCTAAATATTAATTTTAAATTATATTTGAATAATAGATAACCGTAATTGAGTGAGATATGACTATTTTTTTTAAACGCAATACATCAAAATATTTTTAAAAGTCATTTAGGGTTAATCAAATTATATCTAAAAATTAAATTTAAATTAAATCGGAACTATCGTTAACGCGAAGAGTTATTATATTTTCTTATTTCTGGTTGTGTTCAAACCGTAAAAAACATCATTTGGCTATCTTGTATATGCGAAATAGTAAATTTAAATTCTATTCGAATACTAGATAACCGTAATTGAGTGAGATATGACTATTTTTTTTAAACACAATACATAAAACTATTTTTTAAAATCATTTAGGGTTATCAAATTATATCTAAAAATTGAATTAAAATTAAATCGGAACATTCGTCAACGCTATTAGTTATTAAATTTTCTTAACTCTGGTTGTGTTCAAACCGTAAAAAACATTATTTGGCTATCTTGTATATGCGAAATAGTAAATTTAAATTCTATTCGAATAATAGATAACAGTAATAGAGTGAGATATAATTATTTTTTTAAAAAACAATTCATAAGAAAAATTTTAAAAATAATTTACAGTAAATCAAATGAACTTTAGAGATTAAATTGGAATCAAATCGGACAATGCAATAATGATTAATTGTTCTATTTTCTTAACCCTGGTTATGTCCAAAACTTAAAAAGGATCATTTGAGTCATCTTGTATAACCTAAATATTAATTTTAAAATAAATTTGAATAATATATTCGAATAATTATATTCGAATAATAGATAACCGTAATTGAGTGAGATATGACTATTTTTTTTAAACACAATACATCAAAATATTTTTAAGTCATTTAGGGTTAATCAAATTATATCTAAAAATTAAATTAAAATTAAAACGGAACAATCTTTAACGCTATTAGTTATTATATTTTCATAATTCTGGTTGTGTTCAAACCGTAAAAAACATCATTTGGCTATCTTGTATATGCGAAATAGTAAATTTAAATTCTATTCGAATAATAGATATTAGTAATAGAGTGAGATATAATTATTTTTTTAAAAAACAATTCATAAGAAAAATTTTAAAAATAATTTACAGTACATCAAATGAACTTCAAAGATTAAATTGGAATCAAATCGGACAATGCTATAATGATTAATTGTTCTATTTTCTTAACCCTGGTTAGGTCCAAAACTTAAAAAGGATCATTTGAGTCATCCTGATAACCTAAATATTAATTTTAAATTATATTTGAATAATAGATAACCGTTATTGAGTGAGATATGACTATTTTATTAAAACATAATACATAAAACTATTTTTACAAATCATTTACGGTAAATCAAATTATATCTAAAAATTGAATTAAAATTAAATCGGAACAATCGCCAACGCTATTAGTTATTACATTTTCTTAACTCTGGTTATGTTCAAACCGTAAAAAACATCATTTGGCTATCTTGTATATGCGAAATAGTAAATTTAAATTATATTCGAATAATAGATAACAGTTATAGAGTGAGATATAATAATTTTTTAAAAAAACAATTCATAAGAAAAATTTTTAAAATAATTTACAGTACATCAAATGAACTTCAAAAATTAAAATGGAATCAAATCGGACAATGCTATAATGATTGTCTTATTTTCTTAACCCTGGTTATGTCCAAAACTTAAAAAGGATCATTTGAGTCATCTTGTATAACCTAAATATTAATTTTAAAATAAATGTGACTAATAGATAACCGTAATTGAGTGAGATATGACTATTTTTTTTAAACACAATACATCAACATATTTTTTAGTCATTTAGGTTTAATCAAATTATACCTAAAAATTTATTTAAAATTAAAACGGAACAATCTTTAACGCTATTAGTTATTATATTTTCTTATTTCTGGTTGTGTTCAAATCGTAAAAAACATCATTTGGCTATATTGTAAATGCGAAATAGTAAATTTAAATTCTATTCGAATAATAGATAACAGTAATAGAGTGAGATATAATTATTTTTTTACAAAACAATTCATAAGAAAAATTTTAAAAATAATTTACAGTACATCAAATGAACTTCAAAAATTAAATTGGAATCAAATCGGACAATGCTATAATGATTAATTGTTCTATTTTCTTAACCCTGGTTATGTACAAAACTTAAAAAGGATCATTTCAGTCATATTGTTTATACAAGATGACTCAATTTAAATATTAATTTTAAAATAAATTTAAATTATAGATAACCGTAATTGAGTGAGATATGACAATTTTTTTAAAACATAATACATAAAATAATTTTTAAAAATTATTTAGGGTTTATCAAATTATATCTAAAAATTGAATTAAAATTAAATCGGAACAATCGCCAACGCTATTAGTTATTAAATTTTCTTAACTCTGGTTGTATTAAAACCGTAAAAAACATCATTTGGCTATCTTGTATGTGGGAAATATTAATTTTAAATTATATTTGAATAATAGATAACCGTAATTGAGTGAGAATCAAATGAGCTTAAAAAATTAAATTGGAATCAAATCGGACAATGCTATAATGATTAATTGTTCTATTTTCTTAACCCTGTTTATGTCCAAAACTTAAAAAGGATCATTTGAGTCATCTTGTATAACCTTAATATTAATTTTAAAATAAATTTGAATAATAGATAACCGTAATTAAGTGAGATATGACTTTTTTTTAAAAACATAATACATAAAATTATTTTTAAAAATTATTTAGGATTAATCAAATTATATCTAAAAATTGAATTAAAATTAAATCGGAACAATCGCCAACCCTATTAGTTATTACATTTTCTTAACTCTCGTTGTGCTCAAACCGCAAAAAACATCAACTGGCTATCTTGTATATGCGAAATAGTAAATTTAAATTATATTCGAATAATAGATAACAGTAATAGAGTGAGATATGGTTAATTTTTTTAAAAAGAATTCATAAGAAAAAATTTAAAAATAATTTACAGTACATCAAATGAACTTCAAAATTAAATTGGAATCAAAACGGACAATGCTATAATGATTAATTGTTCTATTTTCTTAACCCCGGTTATGTACAAAACTTAAAAAGGATCATTTGAGTCATCTTGTATAACCTAAATATTAATTTTAAAATAAATTTGAATAATAGATAACCGTAATTGAGTGAGATATGACTTTTTTTTAAAAACATAATACATAAAATTATTTTTAAAAATTATTTAGGGTTAATCAAATTATATCTAAAAATTGAATTAAAATTAAATCGGAACAATCGCCAACCCTATTAGTTATTACATTTTCTTAACTCTCGTTGTGTTCAAACCGCAAAAAACATCAACTGGCTATCTTGTATATGCGAAATAGTAAATTTAAATTATATTCGAATAATAGATAACCGTAATTGAGTGAGATATGACTATTTTTTTTAAACACAATACATAAAACTATTTTTTAAAGTCATTTAGGTTTAATCAAATTATACCTAAAAACTAAATTAAAATTAAAACGGAACAATCGCCAACGCTATTAGTTATTACATTTTCTTAACTCTGGTTGTGTTCAAACCGTAAAAAAACATCATTTGGCTATCTTGTATATGCGAAATAGTAAATTTAAATTCTATTCGAATAATAGATAACAGTAATAGAGTGAGATATAATTATTTTTTTAAAAAACAATTCATAAGAAAAATTTTAAAAATAATTTACAGTACATTAAATGAACTTTAAAAATTAAATTGGAATCAAATCGGACAATGCAATAATGATTAATTGTTCTATTTTCTTAACCCTGGTTATGTCCAAAACTTAAAAAGGATCATTTGAGTCATCTTGTATAACCTAAATATTCATTTTAAAATAAATGTGACTAATAGATAACCGTAATTGAGTGAGATATGACTATTTTTTTTAAACACAATACATCAACATATTTTTTAGTCATTTAGGTTTAATCAAATTATACCTAAAAATTTATTTAAAATTAAAACGGAACAATCTTTAACGCTATTAGTTATTATATTTTCTTATTTCTGGTTGTGTTCAAATCGTAAAAAACATCATTTGGCTATATTGTAAATGCGAAATAGTAAATTTAAATTCTATTCCAATAATAGATAACAGTAATTGACTGAGATATGACTATTTTTTTTAAACACAATACATAAAACTATTTTTAAAAATCATTTAGGGTTAATTAAATTATATCTAAAAATTGAATTAAAATTAAATCGGAACAATCGCCAACGCTATTAGTTATTAAATTTTCTTAACTCTGGTTGTATTCAAACCGTAAAAAACATCATTTGGCTATCTTGTATATGCGACATAGTAAATTTAAATTCTATTCGAATAATAGATAACAGTAATAGAGTGAGATATAATTATTTTTTTAAAAAACAATTCATAAGAAAAATTTTAAAAATAATATACAGTACATCAAATGAACTTCAAAAATTAAATTGGAATCAAATCGTACAATGCAATAATGATTAATTGTTCTATTTTCTTAACCCTGGTTATGTACAAAACTTAAAAAGGATCATTTGGGTCATCTTGATAACCTAAATATTAATTTTAAATTATATTTGAATAATAGATAACCGTAATTGAGTGAGATATGACTATTTTTTTTTAAACGCAATACATCAAAATATTTTTAAAAGTCATTTAGGGTTAATCAAATTATATCTAAAAATTAAATTAAAATTAAAACGGAACAATCTTTAACGCTATTAGTTATTATATTTTCCTAATTCTGGTTGTGTTCAAACCGTAAAAAACATCATTTGGCTATCTTGTATATGCAAAATAGTAAATTTAAATTCTATTCGAATAATAGATAACAGTAATAGGGTGAGATATAATTATTTTTTTAAAAAACAAATCATAAGAAAAATTTTTAAAATAATTTACAGTCTATCAAATGAACTTCAAAGATTAAATTGGAATTAAATCGGACAATGCTATAATGATTAATTTTTCTACTTTCTTAACCCTGGTTATGTCCAAAACTTAAAAAGGATCATTTGGGTCATCTTGATAACCTAAATATTAATTTTAAATTATATTTGAATAATAGATAACCGTAATTGAGTGAGATATGACTATTTTTTTTAAACGCAATACATCAAAATATTTTTAAAAGTCATTTAGGGTTAATCAAATTATATCTAAAAATTAAATTAAAATTAAAACGGAACAATCTTTATCGCTATTAGTTATTATATTTTCTTAATTCTGGTTGTGTTCAAACCGTAAAAAACATCATTTGGCTATATTGTATATGCAAAATAGTAAATTTAAATTCTATTCGAATAATAGATAACAGTAATAGAGTGAGATCTAATTATTTTTTTAAAAAACAATTCATAAGAAAATTTTAAAAAATAATTTACAGTACATCAAATAAGCTTCAAAAATTAAATTGGAATCAAGTCGGACAATGCTATAATGATTAATTGTTCTATTTTCTTAACCCTGGTTATGTCCAAAACTTAAAAAGGATCATTTAAAAATATTTTACAGTACATCAAATGAGCTTCAAAAATTAAATTGGAATCAAATCGGACAATGCTATAATGAATAATTGTTTTATTTTCTTAACCCTGGTTATGTCCAAAACTTAAAAAGGATCATTTGAGTCATCTTGTATAACCTAAATATTAGTTTTAAAACAAATTTGAATAATAGATAACCGTAATTGAGTGAGATATGACTATTTTTTTAAAACATAATACATAAAATTATTTTTAAAAATTATTTAAGGTTAATCAAATTATATCTAAAAATTGAATTAAAATTAAATCGGTTATTAGTTATTACATTTTCTTAACTGTTGTTGTGTTCAAACCGTAAAAAACATCATTTGACAATCTTGTATATGCGAATGAGTAAATTTAAATTATATTCGAATAATAGATATTAGTAATAAAGTGAGATATATTTATTTTTTTAAAAAAAAATTCATAAGAAAAATTTTAAAAATAATTTACAGTCCATCAAATGAACTTCAAAGATTAAATTGAAATCAAATCGGACATTGCTATAATGATTAATTGTTCTATTTTCTTAACCCTGGTTTTGTCCAAAACTTAAAAAGGATCATTTGAGTCATCTTGTTTATACAAGATGACTCAATTTAAATATTAATTTTAAAATAAATTTAAATGATAGATCGGTAATTGAGTGAGATATGACTTTTTTTTAAAACATAATACACAAAATTATTTTTAAAAATTATTTAGGGTTAATCAAATTATAAGTAAAAATTGAATTAAAATTAAATCGGAACAATCGCCAACCCTATTAGTTATTACATTTTCCTAACCTTGGTTGTGTTAAAACCGCAAAAAACATCAATTGGCTATCTTGTATATGCGAAATAGTAAATTTAAATTATATTCGCATAATAGATATTAGTAATAGAGTGAGATATAATTATTTTTTTAAAAAACAATTCTTAAGAAAAATTTTTAAAATAATTTACAGTCCATCAATTGAACTTCAAAGATTAAATTGGAATCAAATCGGACAAAGCTATAATGATTAATTGTTCTATTTTCTTAACCCTGTTTATGTCCAAAACTTAAAAAGAATCATTTGAGTCATCTTGTATAACCTAAATATTAATTTTAAAATAAATTTGAATAATAGATAACCGTAATTGAGTGAGATATGACTATTTTTGTTAAAACATAATACATAAAATTATTTTTAAAAATTATTTAAGGTCAATCAAATTATATCTAAAAATTGAATTAAAATTAAATCGGAACAATCGCCAACCCTATTAGTTATTACATTTTCTTAACTCTTGTTGTGTTCGAACCGTAAAAAACATCATTTGACTATCTTGTATATGCGGAAGAGTAAATTTAAATTATATTCTAATAATAGATATTAGTAATAGAGTGAGATATAATTATTTTTTTGAAAAACAATTCATAAGAAAAATTTTAAAAATAATTTACAGTCCATCAAATGAACTTCAAAGAATAAATTGGAATCAAATCGGACAATGCTATAATGATTAATTGTTTTATTTTCTTAACCCTGTTTATGTCCAAAACTTAAAAAGGGTCATTTGAGTCATCATGATAACCTAAATATTAATTTTAAATTATATATGAATCATTAATAAACGTAATAGAGTGAGATATAACTATTTTTTAAAAACACAATACATAAAACTATTTTTTTTATACATAATACATAAAACTATTTTTAAAATTCTTTTAGGATTAACCAAATTATATCTAAAAATTGAATTAAAATTAAATCGGAACAATCGCCAACGCTATTAGTTATTACATTTTCTTAACTCTGGTTGTGTTCAAACCGTAAAATACATCATTTGGCTATCTTGTATATGCGAAACAGTATATTTAAATTCTATTCGAATAATAGATAACTGTAATAGAGTGAG
The DNA here is from genome assembly GCF_022605725.1 of Anthonomus grandis grandis. Classification (NCBI taxonomy): domain Eukaryota; kingdom Metazoa; phylum Arthropoda; class Insecta; order Coleoptera; family Curculionidae; genus Anthonomus; species Anthonomus grandis. The sequence goes on from NC_065561.1 coordinate 4,929,421, forward strand.
ATATAATTATTTTTTTAAAAAACAATTCATAAGAAAAATTTTAAAAATAATTTACGGTATATCAAATGAACTTCAAAAATTAAATTGGAATCAAATCGGACAATGCTATAATGATTAATTGTTCTATTTTCTGAACCCTGGTTATGTCCAAAACTTAAAAAGGATCATTTGAGTCATCTTGTATAACCTAAATGTTAATTTTAAAATAAATTTGAATAATAGATAACCGTAATTGAGTGAGATATGACAATTTTTTTTAAACACAATACATCAAAATATTTTTTAAAGTCATTTAGGTTTAATCAAATTATACCTAAAAATTAAATTAAAATTAAAACGGAACAATCTTTAACGCTATTAGTTATTATATTTTCTTAATTCTGGTTGTGTTCAAACCGTAAAAAACATCATTTGGCTATCTTGTATATGCGAAACAGTATATTTAAATTCTATTCGAATAATAGATAACTGTAATAGAGTGAGATATAATTATTTTTTTAAAAAACAATTCATAAGAAAAATTTTAAAAATAATTTACGGTATATCAAATGAACTTCAAAAATTAAATTGGAATCAAATCGGACAATGCTATAATGATTAATTGTTCTATTTTCTGAACCCTGGTTATGTCCAAAACTTAAAAAGGATCATTTGAGTCATCTTGTATAACCTAAATGTTAATTTTAAAATAAATTTGAATACTAGATAACCGTAATTGAGTGAGATATGACAATTTTTTTTAAACACAATACATCAAAATATTTTTTAAAGTCATTTAGGTTTAATCAAATTATACCTAAAAATTAAATTAAAATTAAAACGGAACAATCTTTAACGCTTTTAGTTATTATATTTTCTTAATTCTGGTTGTGTTCAAACCGTAAAAAACATCATTTAGCTATCTTGTATATGCGAAATAGTATATTTAAATTCTATTCGAATAATAGATAACAGTGATAGAGTGATATAATTATTTTTTTTAAAAACAATTCATAAGAAAAATTTTAAAAATAATTTACGGTATATCAAATGAACTTCAAAAATTAAATTGGAATCAAATCGGACAATGCTATAATGATTAATTGTTCTATTTTCTTAACCCTGGTTATGTACAAAACTTAAAAAGGATCATTTGAGTCATCTTGTGTAACCTAAATATTAATTTTAAAATAAATTTGAATAATATATTCGAATAATTATATTTGAATAATAGATAACCGTAATTGAGTGAGATATGACTATTTTTTTTAAACACAATACATAAAACTATTTTTAAAAATCATTTAGGGTTAATCAAATTATATCTAAAAATTGAATTAAAATTAAATCGGAACAATCGCCAACGCTATTAGTTATTAAATTTTCTTAACTCTGGTTGTATTCAAACCGTAAAAAACATTATTTGGCTATCTTGTATGTGGGAAATAGTAAATTTAAATTCTATTCGAATAATAGATATCAGTAATAGAGTGAGATATATTTATTTTTTTTAAAAACAATTTATAAGAAAAATTTTAAAAATAATTTACAGTACATTAAATGAACTTTAAAAATTAAATTGGAATCAAATCGGACAATGCTATAATGATTAATTGTTTTATTTTCTTAACCCTGGTTATGTCCAAAACTTAAAAAGGATCATTTGAGTCATCTTGTATAAACATATAAATACAATATAAATATTAATTTTAAAATAAATTTAAATGATAGATAACCGTAATTGAGTGAGATATGACTTTTTTTTTAAAACATAATGCATAAAATTATTTTTAAAAATTATTTAGGGTTAATCAAATTATATCTAAAAATTGAATTAAAATTAAATCGGAACAATCGCAAACCCTATCAGTTATTACATTTTCTTAACTCTGGTTGTGTTCAAACCGCAAAAAACATCAATTGGCTATCTTGTATATGCGAAATAGTAAATTTAAATTATATTCGAATAATAGATATTAGTAATAGAGTGAGATATAATTATTTTTTTAAAAATCAATTCATAAGAAAAACTTTAAAATATTTTAAAAAATTACTTAGGGTTAAACAAATTATATCTAAAAATTAAATTGAAATCATATCGGAACAATAGCTATAGATAATAGAAATCTATTTTTTTATTCTGGTTATGTCCAAAAGTTAAAAAGGATCATTTGAGTCATCTTGATAACCTAAATATTAATTTTAAATTATATTTGAATAATAGATAACCGTAATTGAGTAAGATATGAATATTTTTTTAAAACATAAAACATAAAACTATTTTTAAAAATCATTTATGGTTAATCAAATTATATCTGAAAATAAAAATAAAATTAAATCTGAACAATCGTTAATGCGAAGAGTTATTATATTTTCTTAACTCTGGTTGTGTTCAAACCGTAAAAAACATCATTTGGCTATCTTGTATATGCGAAATATTAAATTTAAATTATATTCGAATAATAGATAACAGTAATAGAGTGAGATATGGTTAATTTTTTTAAGAACAATTCATAAGAAAAAATTTAAAAATAATTTACAGTACATTAAATGAACTTCTAAAATAAAATTAAAATCAAATCGGACAATGCTATAATGATAAATTGTTCTACTTTCGTAACCCTGATTATGTCCAAAACTTAAAAAGGATCATTTGGGTCATCTTGTATAACATAAATATTAATTTTAAAATAAATTTAAATAATAGAGAACCTTATTGAGTGAGATATGACTATTTTTTTAAACACAATACATCAAAATATTTTTAAAAGTCATTTAGGGTTAATCAAATTATATCTAAAAATTAAATTAAAATTAAAACGGAACAATCTTTAACGCTATCAGTTATTATATTTTCTTAATTCTGGTTGTGTTCAAACCGTAAAAAACATCATTTGAATAATATTTCATATTTGATCATATCATATTTGAATAATAGATAACCGTAATTGAGTGAGATATGACTATTTTTTTTAAACGCAATACATCAAAATATTTTTAAAAGTCATTTAGGGTTAATCAAATTATATCTAAAAATTAAATTAAAATTAAAACGGAACAATCTTTAACGCTATCAGTTATTATATTTTCCTAATTCTGGTTGTGTTCAAACCGTAAAAAACATCATTTGGCTATCTTGTATATGCGAAATCGTAAATTTAAATTCTATTCGAAGTATAGATAACAGTAATAGAGTGAGATATAATTATCTTTTTAAAGAACAATTCATAAGAAAAATTTTAAAAATAATTTACAGTACATCAAATGAACGTCAGAGATTAAATTGGAATCAAATCGGACAATGCAATAATGATTAATTTTTCTACTTTCTTAACACTGGTTATGTCCAAAACTTAAAAAAGATTATTTGGGTCATCTTGATAACCTAAATATTAATTTTAAATTATATTTGAATAATAGATAACCGTAATTGAGTGAGATAAAACTATTTTTTTAAAACATAATACATAAAACTATTTTTAAAATTCATTTAGGGTTAACCTAATTATATCTAAAAATTGAATTAAAATTAAATCGGAACAATCGCCAACGCTATTAGTTATTACATTTTCTTAACTCTGGTTGTGTTCAAACCGTAAAAAACATCATTTGGCTATCTTGTATATGGGAAATAGTAAATTTAAATTCTATTCGAATAATAGATAACAGTAATAGAGAGATATATTATTATTTTTTTAAAAAAGAATTCATAAGAAAAATTTTAAAAATAATTTACAGTATATCAAATGAACTTCAAAAATTAAATTGGAATCAAATCGGACAATGCATTATTGATTAATTGTTCTATTTTCTTTACCCTGGTTATGTCCAAAACTTAAAAAGAATCATTTGAGTCATCTTGTGTAACCTAAATATTAATTTTAAAACAAATTTGAATAATAGATATCCGTAATTCAGTGAGATATGACTATTTTTTTTAAACAAAATAAATCAAAATAATTTAAAAAATTATTTAGGATTAATCAAATTATATCTAAAAATTATTATAAAATTAAATCGGAACAATCGCCAACGCTATTAGTTATTATATTTTCTTAACTCCGGTTATGTTATCATTTGGCTATCTTGTATATGCGAAATAGTAAATTTAAATTCTATTCGAATAATAGATAACAGTAATAGAGAGATATATAATTATTTGTTTAAAAAAGAATTCATAAGAAAAATTTAAAAAATAATTTACAGTATATCAAATGAACTTCAAAAATTAAATTGGAATCAAATCGGACAATGCATTATTGATTAATTGTTCTATTTTCTTTACCCTGGTTATGTCCAAAACTTAAAAGGGATCATTTGAGTCATCTTGTATAACCTATATGTTAATTTTAAAATAAATTTGAAAATTTTTAAAATAATTTACAGTCCATCAATTGAACTTCAAAGATTAAATTGGAATCAAATCGGACAATGCTATAATGATTAATTGTTCTATTTTCTTAACCCTGTTTATGTCCAAAACTTAAAAAGGATCATTTGAGTCATCTTGTATAACCTAAATATTAATTTTAAAATAAATTTGCATAATAGATAACCGTAATTGAGTGAGATTAGACTATTTTTTTAAAACCTAATACATAAAATTAATTTTAAAAATTATTTAAGGTTAATCAAATTATATCTAAAAATTGAATTAAAATTAAATCGGAACAATCGCCAACCCTATTAGTTATTACATTTTCTTAACCTTGGTTGTGTTCAAACCGCAAAAAACATCATTTGGCTATCTTGTATATGCGAAATAGTATATTTAAATTCTATTCGAATAATAGATATTAGTAATAGAGTGACATAGAATTATTTTTTTAAAAAACAATTCGTAAGAAAAATTTTTAAAATAATTTACAGTCCATCAATTGAACTTCAAAAATTAAATTGGAATCAAATCGGACAATGCTATAATGATAAATTGTTCTATTTTCTTAACCCTGTTTATGTCCAAAACTTAAAAAGGATCATTTGAGTCATCTTGTATAACCTAAATATTAATTTTAAATTATATTTGAATAATAGATAACCGTAATTGAGTGAGATATGACAATTTTTTTTAAACACAATACATCAAAATATTTTTAAAAATTATTTAAGGTTAATCAAATTATATCTAAAAATTGAATTAAGATTAAATCGGAACAATCGCCAACCCTATTAGTTATTACATTTTTTTAACCTTGGTTGTGTTCAAACCGCAAAAAACATCATTTGGCTATCTTGTATATGCGAAATAGTATATTTAAATTCTAAAATTGAATTAAAATTAAATCGGAACAATCGCCAACCCTATTAGTTATTACATTTTCTTAACCTTGGTTGTGTTCAAACCGCAAAAAAACATCAATTGGCTATCTTGTATATGCGAAATAGTAAATTTAAATTATATTTGCATAATAGATATTAGTAATAGAGTGACATAGAATTATTTTTTTAAAAAACAATTCGTAAGAAAAATTTTTAAAATAATTTACAGTCCATCAATTGAACTTCAAAGATTAAATTGGAATCAAATCGGACAATGCTATAATGATTAATTGTTCTATTTTCTTAACCCTGTTTATGTCCAAAACTTAAAAAGGATCATTTGAGTCATCTTGTATAACCTAAATATTAATTTTAAAATAAATTTGCATAATAGATAACCGTAATTGAGTGAGATATGACTATTTTTTTAAAACATAATACATAAAATTAATTTTAAAAATTATTTAAGGTTAATCAAATTATATCTAAAAATTGAATTAAGATTAAATCGGAACAATCGCCAACCCTATTAGTTATTACATTTTTTTAACCTTGGTTGTGTTCAAACCGCAAAAAACATCATTTGGCTATCTTGTATATGCGAAATAGTATATTTAAATTCTATTCGAATAATAGATAACAGTAATAGAGTGATATAATTATTTTTTTAAAAAACAATCCATAAGAAAAATTTTAAAAATAATTTACAGTACATCAAATGAACTTCAAAAATTAAATTGGAATCAAATCGGACAATGCTATAATGATTAATTGTTCTATTTTCTTAACCCTGTTTATGTCCAAAACTTAAAAAGGATCATTTGAGTCATCTTGTATAACCTAAATATTAATTTTAAATTATATTTGAATAATAGATAACCGTAATTGAGTGAGACATGACTATTTTTTTTAAACACAATACATCAAAATATTTTTAAAAGTCATTTAGGGTTAATCAAATTATATCTAAAAATTAAATTAAAATTAAAACGGAACAATCTTTAACGCTATTAGTTATTATATTTTAGTTATTAATTTTAAAATAAATTTGAATATTAGATAACCGTAATTGAGTGAGATATGACTATTTTTATAAAACATAATACATAAAATTATTTTTAAAAATTATTTAAGGTTAATTAAATTATATCTAAAAATTGAATTAAAATTAAATCGGAACAATTGCCAACCCTATTAGTTATTACATTTTCTTAACTCTTGTTGTGTTCAAACCGTAAAAAACATCATTTGACTATCTTGTATATGCGAAATAGTAAATTTAAATTCTATTCGAATAATAGATAACAGTAATAGAGTGAGATATAATTATTTAGTACATCATGGAAAAATTTTAAAAATAATTTACAGTACATCAAATGAACTGCAGAAATTAAATTGGAATCAAATCGGACAATGCTATAATGATTAATTGTTCGATCTTCTGAACCCTGGTTACGTCCAAAACTTAAAAAGGATCATTTGAGTCATCTTGTATAACCTAAATATTCATTTTAAAATAAATGTGAATAATAGATAACCGTAATTGAGTAAGATATGACTATTTTTTTTAAACACAATACATCAAAATATTTTTTAAAGTCATTTAGGTTTAATCAAATTATACCTAAAAATTAAATTAAAATTAAAACGGAACAATCTTTAACGCTATTAGTTATTATATTTTCTTATTTCTGGTTGTGTTCAAATCGTAAAAAACATCATTTGGCTATATTGTAAATGCGAAATAGTAAATTTAAATTCTATTCGAATAATAGATAACAGTAATTGACTGAGATATGACTATTTTTTTTAAATACAACCATAAAACTATTTTTAAAAATCATTTAGGGTTAATCAAATTATATCTAAAAATTGAATTAAAATTAAATCGGAACAATCGCCAACGCTATTAGTTATTAAATTTTCTTAACTCTGGTTGTATTTAAACCATAAAAAACATCATTTGGCTATCTTGTATGTGGGAAATAGTAAATTTAAATTCTATTTGAATAATAGATAATAGTAATAGAGATATAATTATTTTTTTAAAAAACAATCCATAAGAAAAATTTTAAAAATAATTTACAGTACATCAAATGAACTTCAAAAATTAAATTGGAATCAAATCGGACAATGCAATAATGATTAATTGTTCTATTTTCTGAACCCTGGTTATGTCCAAAACTTAAAAAGGATCATTTGAGTCATCTTGTATAACCTAAATATTAATTTTAAATTATATTTGAATATCAGATAACCGTAATTGAGTGAGATATGACTATTTTTTTTAAACACAATACATCAAAATATTTTTAAAAGTCATTTAGGGTTAATCAAATTATATCTAAAAATTAAATTAAAATTAAAACGGAACAATCTTTAACGCTATTAGTTATTATATTTTCTTAATTCTGGTTGTGTTCAAACCGTAAAAAACATCATTTGGCTATCTTGTATATGCGAAATAGTAAATTTAAATTCTATTCGAATAATAGATAACAGTAATAGAGTAAGATATAATTATTTTTTTAAAAAAAAATTCATAAGAAAAATTTTAAAAATAATTTACAGTACATCAAATGAACTGCAAAAATTAAATTGGAATCAATTCGGACAATGCTATAATGATTAATTGTTCTATTTTCTTAACCCTAGTTAGTTCCAAAACTTAAAAAGGATCATTTGGGTCATCTTGATAACCTAAATATTAATTTTAAATTATATTCGAATAATAGATAACCGTTATTAAGTGAGATATGACTATTTTATTAAAACATAATACATAAAACTATTTTTAAAAATCATTTACGGTTATTCAAATTATATCTAAAAATTGAATTAAAATTAAATCGGAACAATCGCCAACGCTATTAGTTAATATATTTTCTTAAATCTGATTGTGTTCAAATCGTAAAACACATCATTTGGCTATCTTGTATATGCGAAATAGTAAATTTAAATTATATTCGAATAATAGATATTAGTAATAGAGTGAGATATAATAATTTTTTAAAACACAATTCATAAGAAAAATTTTTAAAATAATTTACAGTACATCAAATGAACTGCAAAAATTAAATTGGAATCAATTCGGACAATGGTATAATGATTAATTGTTCTATTTTCTTAACCCTAGTTAGTTCCAAAACTTAAAAAGGATCATTTGGGTCATCTTGTATAACCTAAATATTAATTTTAAAACAAATTTGAATAATAGATAACCGTAATTGAGTGAGATATGACTATTTTTTTAAACACAATACATAAAACTATTTTTAAAAATCATTTATGGTTAATCAAATTATATCTAAAAATTGAATTAAAATTAAATCGGAACAATCGCCAACGCAATTAGTTATTAAGTTTTCTTAACTCTGGTTGTATTCAAACCGTAAAAAACATCATTTGGCTATCTTGTATATGCGAAATAGTAAATTTAAATTCTATTCGAATAAAAGATATTAGTAATAGAGTGAGATATAATTATTTTTTTAAAAAACAATTCATAAGAAAAATTTTAAAAATAATTTACAGTACATCAAATGAACTTCAAAGATTAGATTGGAATCAAATCGGACAATGCTATCATGATTAATTGATCTATTTTCTACCCTGGTTATGTCCAAAATCTAAAAAGTATCATTTGAGTCATCTTGTATAACCTAAATATTAATTTTAAAATAAATTTGAATAATAGATAACCGTAATTGAGTGAGATATGACTATTTTTTTTAAACACAATACATAAAACTATTTTTAAAAATCATTTATGGTTAATCAAATTATATCTAAAAATTGAATTAAAATTAAATCGGAACAATCGCCAACGCAATTAGTTATTAAATTTTCTTAACTCTGGTTGTATTCAAACCGTAAAAAACATCATTTGGCTATCTTGTATATGCGAAATAGTAAATTTAAATTCTATTCGAATAATAGATATTAGTAATAGAGTGAGATATAATTATTTTTTTAAAAAACAATTCATAAGAAAAATTTTAAAAATAATTTACAGTACATCAAATGAACTTCAAAGATTAGATTGGAATCAAATCGGACAATGCTATCATGATTAATTGATCTATTTTCTACCCTGGTTATGTCCAAAACCTAAAAAGTATCATTTGAGTCATCTTGTATAACCTAAATATTAATTTTAAAATAAATTTGAATAATAGATAACCGTAATTGAGTGAGATATGACTATTTTTTTTAAACACAATACATAAAACTATTTTTAAAAATCATTTAGGGTTAATCAAATTATATCTAAAAATTGAATTAAAATTAAATCGAAACAATCTTTAACGCTATTAGTTATTATATTTTCATAATTCTGGTTGTGTTCAAATTGTAAAAAACATCATTTGGCTATCTTGTATATGCGAAATAGTAAATTTAAATTCTATTCGAATAATAGATATTAGTAATAGAGTGAGATATAATTATTTTCTTAAAAAACAATTCATAAGAAAAATTTTAAAAATAATTTACAGTACATCAAATGAACTTCAAAGATTAAATTGGAATTAAATCGGACAATGCTATAATGATTAATTGTTCTATTTTCTGAACCCTGGTTATGTCCAAAAGTTAAAAAGGATCATTTGAGTCATCTTGTATAACCTAAATATTAATTTTAAAATAAATTTGAATAATAGATATCCGTAATTGAGTGAGATATGACTATTTTTTTTAAACACAATACATCAAAATATTTTTAAGTCATTTAGGGTTAATCAAATTATATCTAAAAATTAAATTAAAATTAAAACGGAACAATCTTTAACGCTATTAGTTATTATATTTTCATAATTCTGGTTGTGTTCAAACCGTAAAAAACATCATTTGGCTATCTTGTATATGCGAAATAGTAAATTTAAATTCTATTCGAATAATAGATATTAGTAATAGAGTGAGATATAATTATTTTTTTAAAAAACAATTCATAAGAAAAATTTTAAAAATAATTTACAGTACATCAAATGAACTTCAAAGATTAAATTGGAATTAAATCGGACAATGCTATAATGATTAATTGTTCTATTTTCTGAACCCTGGTTATGTCCAAAAGTTAAAAAGGATCATTTGAGTCATCTTGTATAACCTAAATATTAATTTTAAAATAAATTTGAATAATAGATATCCGTAATTGAGTGAGATATGACTATTTTTTTTAAACACAATACATCAAAATATTTTTAAGTCATTTAGGGTTAATCAAATTATATCTAAAAATTAAATTAAAATTAAAACGGAACAATCTTTAACGCTATTAGTTATTATATTTTCATAATTCTGGTTGTGTTCAAACCGTAAAAAACATCATTTGGCTATCTTGTATATGCGAAATAGTAAATTTAAATTCTATTCGAATAATAGATATTAGTAATAGAGTGAGATATAATTATTTTTTTAAAAAACAATTCATAAGAAAAATTTTAAAAATAATTTACAGTACATCAAATGAACTTCAAAGATTAAATTGGAATTAAATCGGACAATGCTATAATGATTAATTGTTCTATTTTCTGAACCCTGGTTATGTCCAAAACTTAAAAAGGATCATTTGAGTCATCTTGTATAACCTAAATATTAATTTTAAAATAAATTTGAATAATAGATATCCGTAATTGAGTGAGATATGACTATTTTTTTTAAACACAATATATCAAAATATTTTTAAAAATCATTTAGGGTTAAACAAATTATATCTAAAAATTAAATTAAAATTAAATCGGAACTATCGTTAACGCGAAGAGTTATTATATTTTCTTATTTCTGGTTGTGTTCAAACCGTAAAAAACATCATTTGGCTATCTTGTATATGCGAAATAGTAAATTTAAATTCTATTCGAATACTAGATAACCGTAATTGAGTGAGATATGACTATTTTTTTTAAACACAATACATAAAACTATTTTTTAAAATCATTTAGGGTTATCAAATTATATCTAAAAATTGAATTAAAATTAAATCGGAACATTCGTCAACGCTATTAGTTATTAAATTTTCTTAACTCTGGTTGTGTTCAAACCGTAAAAAACATTATTTGGCTATCTTGTATATGCGAAATAGTAAATTTAAATTCTATTCGAATAATAGATAACAGTAATAGAGTGAGATATAATTATTTTTTTAAAAAACAATTCATAAGAAAAATTTTAAAAATAATTTACAGTAAATCAAATGAACTTTAGAGATTAAATTGGAATCAAATCGGACAATGCAATAATGATTAATTGTTCTATTTTCTTAACCCTGGTTATGTCCAAAACTTAAAAAGGATCATTTGAGTCATCTTGTATAACTTAAATATTAATTTTAAAATAAATTTGAATAATAGATAACCGTAATTGAGTGAGATATGACTATTTTTTTTAAACACAATATATCAAAATATTTTTAAAAATTATTTAGGGTTAATCAAATTATATCTAAAAATTAAATTAAAATTAAATCGGAACAATCGTTAACGGGAAGAGTTATTATATTTTCTTAATTCTGGTTGTGTTTAAACCGTAAAAAACATCATTTGGCTATCTTGTATATGCGAAATAGTAAATTTAAATTCTATTCGAATAATAGATATTAGTAATAGAGTGAGATATAATTATTTTTTTTAAAAAACAATTCATAAGAAAAATTTTAAAAATAATTTACAGTACATCAAATGAACTTTAGAGATTAAATTGGAATCAAATCGGACAATGCTATAATGATTAACTGTTTTATTTTCTTAACCCTGGTTATGTCCAAAACTTAAAAAGGATCATTTGAGTCATCTTGTATAACCTAAATATTAATTTTAAAACAAATTTGAATAATAGATAACCGTAATTGAGTGAGATATGAGTATTTTTTTAAACACAATACATAAAACTATTTTTAAAAATCATTTATGGTTAATCAAATTATATCTAAAAATTGAATTAAAATTAAATCGGAACAATCGCCAACGCAATTAGTTATTAAATTTTCTTAACTCTGGTTGTATTCAAACCGTAAAAAACATCATTTGGCTATCTTGTATATGCGAAATAGTAAATTTAAATTCTATTCGAATAAAAGATATTAGTAATAGAGTGAGATATAATTATTTTTTTAAAAAACAATTCATAAGAAAAATTTTAAAAATAATTTACAGTACATCAAATGAACTTCAAAGATTAGATTGGAATCAAATCGGACAATGCTATCATGATTAATTGATCTATTTTCTACCCTGGTTATGTCCAAAACCTAAAAAGTATCATTTGAGTCATCTTGTATAACCTAAATATTAATTTTAAAATAAATTTGAATAATAGATAACCGTAATTGAGTGAGATATGACTATTTTTTTTAAACACAATACATAAAACTATTTTTAAAAATGATTTAGGGTTAATCAAATTATATCTAAAAATTGAATTAAAATTAAATCGAAACAATCTTTAACGCTATTAGTTATTATATTTTCATAATTCTGGTTGTGTTCAAATTGTAAAAAACATCATTTGGCTATCTTGTATATGCGAAATAGTAAATTTAAATTCTATTCGAATAATAGATATTAGTAATAGAGTGAGATATAATTATTTTTTTAAAAAACAATTCATAAGAAAAATTTTAAAAATAATTTACAGTACATCAAATGAACTTCAAAGATTAAATTGGAATTAAATCGGACAATGCTATAATGATTAATTGTTCTATTTTCTGAACCCTGGTTATGTCCAAAACTTAAAAAGGATCATTTGAGTCATCTTGTATAACCTAAATATTAATTTTAAAATAAATTTGAATAATAGATATCCGTAATTGAGTGAGATATGACTATTTTTTTTAAACACAATATATCAAAATATTTTTAAAAATCATTTAGGGTTAAACAAATTATATCTAAAAATTAAATTAAAATTAAATCGGAACTATCGTTAACGCGAAGAGTTATTATATTTTCTTATTTCTGGTTGTGTTCAAACCGTAAAAAACATCATTTGGCTATCTTGTATATGCGAAATAGTAAATTTAAATTCTATTCGAATACTAGATAACCGTAATTGAGTGAGATATGACTATTTTTTTTAAACACAATACATAAAACTATTTTTTAAAATCATTTAGGGTTATCAAATTATATCTAAAAATTGAATTAAAATTAAATCGGAACATTCGTCAACGCTATTAGTTATTAAATTTTCTTAACTCTGGTTGTGTTCAAACCGTAAAAAACATTATTTGGCTATCTTGTATATGCGAAATAGTAAATTTAAATTCTATTCGAATAATAGATAACAGTAATAGAGTGAGATATAATTATTTTTTTAAAAAACAATTCATAAGAAAAATTTTATAAATAATTTACAGTAAATCAAATGAACTTTAGAGATTAAATTGGAATCAAATCGGACAATGCAATAATGATTAATTGTTCTATTTTCTTAACCCTGGTTATGTCCAAAACTTAAAAAGGATCATTTGAGTCATCTTGTATAACTTAAATATTAATTTTAAAATAAATTTGAATAATAGATAACCGTAATTGAGTGAGATATGACTATTTTTTTTAAACACAATATATCAAAATATTTTTAAAAATTATTTAGGGTTAATCAAATTATATCTAAAAATTAAATTAAAATTAAATCGGAACAATCGTTAACGGGAAGAGTTATTATATTTTCTTAATTCTGGTTGTGTTCAAACCGTAAAAAACATCATTTGGCTATCTTGTATATGCGAAATAGTAAATTTAAATTCTATTCGAATAATAGATATTAGTAATAGAGTGAGATATAATTATTTTTTTTAAAAAACAATTCATAAGAAAAATTTTAAAAATAATTTACAGTACATCAAATGAACTTTAGCGATTAAATTGGAATCAAATCGGACAATGCTATAATGATTAACTGTTTTATTTTCTTAACCCTGGTTATGTCCAAAACTTAAAAAGGATCATTTGAGTCATCTTTTATAACCTAAATATTAATTTTAAAACAAATTTGAATAATAGATAACCGTAATTGAGTGAGATATGACTATTTTTTTAAACACAATACATAAAACTATTTTTAAAAATCATTTATGGTTAATCAAATTATATCTAAAAATTGAATTAAAATTAAATCGGAACAATCGCCAACGCAATTAGTTATTAAATTTTCTTAACTCTGGTTGTATTCAAACCGTAAAAAACATCATTTGGCTATCTTGTATATGCGAAATAGTAAATTTAAATTCTATTCGAATAAAAGATATTAGTAATAGAGTGAGATATAATTATTTTTTTAAAAAACAATTCATAAGAAAAATTTTAAAAATAATTTACAGTACATCAAATGAACTTCAAAGATTAGATTGGAATCAAATCGGACAATGCTATCATGATTAATTGATCTATTTTCTACCCTGGTTATGTCCAAAATCTAAAAAGTATCATTTGAGTCATCTTGTATAACCTAAATATTAATTTTAAAATAAATTTGAATAATAGATAACCGTAATTGAGTGAGATATGACTATTTTTTTTAAACACAATACATAAAACTATTTTTTAAAATCATTTAGGGTTATCAAATTATATCTAAAAATTGAATTAAAATTAAATCGGAACATTCGTCAACGCTATTAGTTATTAAATTTTCTTAACTCTGGTTGTGTTCAAACCGTAAAAAACATTATTTGGCTATCTTGTATATGCGAAATAGTAAATTTAAATTCTATTCGAATAATAGATAACAGTAATAGAGTGAGATATAATTATTTTTTTAAAAAACAATTCATAAGAAAAATTTTAAAAATAATTTACAGTACATCAAATGAATTTTAGAGATTAAATTGGAATCAAATCGGACAATGCAATAATGATTAATTGTTCTATTTTCTTAACCCTGGTTATGTCCAAAACTTAAAAAGGATCATTTGAGTCATCTTGTATAACTTAAATATTAATTTTAAAATAAATTTGAATAATAGATAACCGTAATTGAGTGAGATATGACTATTTTTTTTAAACACAATACATAAAACTATTTTTAAAAATCATTTATGGTTAATCAAATTATATCTAAAAATTGAATTCAAATTAAATCGGAACAATCGCCAACGCAATTAGTTATTAAATTTTCTTAACTCTGGTTGTATTCAAACCGTAAAAAACATCATTTGGCTATCTTGTATATGCGAAATAGTAAATCTAAATTCTATTCGAATAATAGATATTAGTAATAGAGTGAGATATAATTATTTTTTTAAAAAACAATTCATAAGAAAAATTTTAAAAATAATTTACAGTACATCAAATGAACTTCAAAGATTAGATTGGAATCAAATCGGACAATGCTATCATGATTAATTGATCTATTTTCTACCCTGGTTATGTCCAAAACCTAAAAAGTATCATTTGAGTCATCTTGTATAACCTAAATATTAATTTTAAAATAAATTTGAATAATAGATAACCGTAATTGAGTGAGATATGACTATTTTTTTTAAACACAATACATAAAACTATTTTTAAAAATCATTTAGGGTTAATCAAATTATATCTAAAAATTGAATTAAAATTAAATCGAAACAATCTTTAACGCTATTAGTTATTATATTTTCATAATTCTGGTTGTGTTCAAATTGTAAAAAACATCATTTGGCTATCTTGTATATGCGAAATAGTAAATTTAAATTCTATTCGAATAATAGATATTAGTAATAGAGTGAGATATAATTATTTTTTTAAAAAACAATTCATAAGAAAAATTTTAAAAATAATTTACAGTACATCAAATGAACTTCAAAGATTAAATTGGAATTAAATCGGACAATGCTATAATGATTAATTGTTCTATTTTCTGAACCCTGGTTATGTCCAAAAGTTAAAAAGGATCATTTGAGTCATCTTGTATAACCTAAATATTAATTTTAAAATAAATTTGAATAATAGATATCCGTAATTGAGTGAGATATGACTATTTTTTTTAAACACAATACATCAAAATATTTTTAAGTCATTTAGGGTTAATCAAATTATATCTAAAAATTAAATTAAAATTAAAACGGAACAATCTTTAACGCTATTAGTTATTATATTTTCATAATTCTGGTTGTGTTCAAACCGTAAAAAACATCATTTGGCTATCTTGTATATGCGAAATAGTAAATTTAAATTCTATTCGAATAATAGATATTAGTAATAGAGTGAGATATAATTATTTTTTTAAAAAACAATTCATAAGAAAAATTTTAAAAATAATTTACAGTACATCAAATGAACTTTAAAAATTAAATTGGAATCAAATCGGACAATGCTATCATGATTAATTGATCTATTTTCTACCCTGGTTATGTCCAAAACCTAAAAAGTATCATTTGAGTCATCTTGTATAACCTAAATATTAATTTTAAAATAAATTTGAATAATAGATAACCGTAATTGAGTGAGATATGACTATTTTTTTTAAACACAATACATAAAACTATTTTTAAAAATGATTTAGGGTTAATCAAATTATATCTAAAAATTGAATTAAAATTAAATCGAAACAATCTTTAACGCTATTAGTTATTATATTTTCATAATTCTGGTTGTGTTCAAATTGTAAAAAACATCATTTGGCTATCTTGTATATGCGAAATAGTAAATTTAAATTCTATTCGAATAATAGATATTAGTAATAGAGTGAGATATAATTATTTTTTTAAAAAACAATTCATAAGAAAAATTTTAAAAATAATTTACAGTACATCAAATGAACTTCAAAGATTAAATTGGAATTAAATCGGACAATGCTATAATGATTAATTGTTCTATTTTCTGAACCCTGGTTATGTCCAAAACTTAAAAAGGATCATTTGAGTCATCTTGTATAACCTAAATATTAATTTTAAAATAAATTTGAATAATAGATATCCGTAATTGAGTGAGATATGACTATTTTTTTTAAACACAATATATCAAAATATTTTTAAAAATCATTTAGGGTTAAACAAATTATATCTAAAAATTAAATTAAAATTAAATCGGAACTATCGTTAACGCGAAGAGTTATTATATTTTCTTATTTCTGGTTGTGTTCAAACCGTAAAAAACATCATTTGGCTATCTTGTATATGCGAAATAGTAAATTTAAATTCTATTCGAATACTAGATAACCGTAATTGAGTGAGATATGACTATTTTTTTTAAACACAATACATAAAACTATTTTTTAAAATCATTTAGGGTTATCAAATTATATCTAAAAATTGAATTAAAATTAAATCGGAACATTCGTCAACGCTATTAGTTATTAAATTTTCTTAACTCTGGTTGTGTTCAAACCGTAAAAAACATTATTTGGCTATCTTGTATATGCGAAATAGTAAATTTAAATTCTATTCGAATAATAGATAACAGTAATAGAGTGAGATATAATTATTTTTTTAAAAAACAATTCATAAGAAAAATTTTAAAAATAATTTACAGTAAATCAAATGAACTTTAGAGATTAAATTGGAATCAAATCGGACAATGCAATAATGATTAATTGTTCTATTTTCTTAACCCTGGTTATGTCCAAAACTTAAAAAGGATCATTTGAGTCATCTTGTATAACTTAAATATTAATTTTAAAATAAATTTGAATAATAGATAACCGTAATTGAGTGAGATATGACTATTTTTTTTAAACACAATATATCAAAATATTTTTAAAAATTATTTAGGGTTAATCAAATTATATCTAAAAATTAAATTAAAATTAAATCGGAACAATCGTTAACGGGAAGAGTTATTATATTTTCTTAATTCTGGTTGTGTTCAAACCGTAAAAAACATCATTTGGCTATCTTGTATATGCGAAATAGTAAATTTAAATTCTATTCGAATAATAGATATTAGTAATAGAGTGAGATATAATTATTTTTTTTAAAAAACAATTCATAAGAAAAATTTTAAAAATAATTTACAGTACATCAAATGAACTTTAGCGATTAAATTGGAATCAAATCGGACAATGCTATAATGATTAACTGTTTTATTTTCTTAACCCTGGTTATGTCCAAAACTTAAAAAGGATCATTTGAGTCATCTTGTATAACTTAAATATTAATTTTAAAACAAATTTGAATAATAGATAACCGTAATTGAGTGAGATATGACTATTTTTTTAAACACAATACATAAAACTATTTTTAAAAATCATTTATGGTTAATCAAATTATATCTAAAAATTGAATTAAAATTAAATCGGAACAATCGCCAACGCAATTAGTTATTAAATTTTCTTAACTCTGGTTGTATTCAAACCGTAAAAAACATCATTTGGCTATCTTGTATATGCGAAATAGTAAATTTAAATTCTATTCGAATAAAAGATATTAGTAATAGAGTGAGATATAATTATTTTTTTAAAAAACAATTCATAAGAAAAATTTTAAAAATAATTTACAGTACATCAAATGAACTTCAAAGATTAGATTGGAATCAAATCGGACAATGCTATCATGATTAATTGATCTATTTTCTACCCTGGTTATGTCCAAAATCTAAAAAGTATCATTTGAGTCATCTTGTATAACCTAAATATTAATTTTAAAATAAATTTGAATAATAGATAACCGTAATTGAGTGAGATATGACTATTTTTTTTAAACACAATACATAAAACTATTTTTTAAAATCATTTAGGGTTATCAAATTATATCTAAAAATTGAATTAAAATTAAATCGGAACATTCGTCAACGCTATTAGTTATTAAATTTTCTTAACTCTGGTTGTGTTCAAACCGTAAAAAACATTATTTGGCTATCTTGTATATGCGAAATAGTAAATTTAAATTCTATTCGAATAATAGATAACAGTAATAGAGTGAGATATAATTATTTTTTTAAAAAACAATTCATAAGAAAAATTTTAAAAATAATTTACAGTACATCAAATGAATTTTAGAGATTAAATTGGAATCAAATCGGACAATGCAATAATGATTAATTGTTCTATTTTCTTAACCCTGGTTATGTCCAAAACTTAAAAAGGATCATTTGAGTCATCTTGTATAACTTAAATATTAATTTTAAAATAAATTTGAATAATAGATAACCGTAATTGAGTGAGATATGACTATTTTTTTTAAACACAATACATAAAACTATTTTTAAAAATCATTTATGGTTAATCAAATTATATCTAAAAATTGAATTCAAATTAAATCGGAACAATCGCCAACGCAATTAGTTATTAAATTTTCTTAACTCTGGTTGTATTCAAACCGTAAAAAACATCATTTGGCTATCTTGTATATGCGAAATAGTAAATCTAAATTCTATTCGAATAATAGATATTAGTAATAGAGTGAGATATAATTATTTTTTTAAAAAACAATTCATAAGAAAAATTTTAAAAATAATTTACAGTACATCAAATGAACTTCAAAGATTAGATTGGAATCAAATCGGACAATGCTATCATGATTAATTGATCTATTTTCTACCCTGGTTATGTCCAAAACCTAAAAAGTATCATTTGAGTCATCTTGTATAACCTAAATATTAATTTTAAAATAAATTTGAATAATAGATAACCGTAATTGAGTGAGATATGACTATTTTTTTTAAACACAATACATAAAACTATTTTTAAAAATCATTTAGGGTTAATCAAATTATATCTAAAAATTGAATTAAAATTAAATCGAAACAATCTTTAACGCTATTAGTTATTATATTTTCATAATTCTGGTTGTGTTCAAATTGTAAAAAACATCATTTGGCTATCTTGTATATGCGAAATAGTAAATTTAAATTCTATTCGAATAATAGATATTAGTAATAGAGTGAGATATAATTATTTTTTTAAAAAACAATTCATAAGAAAAATTTTAAAAATAATTTACAGTACATCAAATGAACTTCAAAGATTAAATTGGAATTAAATCGGACAATGCTATAATGATTAATTGTTCTATTTTCTGAACCCTGGTTATGTCCAAAAGTTAAAAAGGATCATTTGAGTCATCTTGTATAACCTAAATATTAATTTTAAAATAAATTTGAATAATAGATATCCGTAATTGAGTGAGATATGACTATTTTTTTTAAACACAATACATCAAAATATTTTTAAGTCATTTAGGGTTAATCAAATTATATCTAAAAATTAAATTAAAATTAAAACGGAACAATCTTTAACGCTATTAGTTATTATATTTTCATAATTCTGGTTGTGTTCAAACCGTAAAAAACATCATTTGGCTATCTTGTATATGCGAAATAGTAAATTTAAATTCTATTCGAATAATAGATATTAGTAATAGAGTGAGATATAATTATTTTTTTAAAAAACAATTCATAAGAAAAATTTTAAAAATAATTTACAGTACATCAAATGAACTTTAAAAATTAAATTGGAATCAAATCGGACAATGCAATAATGATTAATTGTTCTATTTTCTTAACCCTGGTTATGTCCAAAACTTAAAAAGGATCATTTGAGTCATCTTGTATAACCTAAATATTAATTTTAAAATAAATTTGAATAATAGATAACCGTAATTGAGTGAGATATGACTATTTTTTTTAAACACAATACATAAAACTATTTTTAAAAATCATTTAGGGTTAATCAAATTATATCTAAAAATTGAATTAAAATTAAATCGAAACAATCTTTAACGCTATTAGTTATTATATTTTCATAATTCTGGTTGTGTTCAAATTGTAAAAAACATCATTTGGCTATCTTGTATATGCGAAATAGTAAATTTAAATTCTATTCGAATAATAGATATTAGTAATAGAGTGAGATATAATTATTTTTTTAAAAAACAATTCATAAGAAAAATTTTAAAAATAATTTACAGTACATCAAATGAACTTCAAAGATTAAATTGGAATTAAATCGGACAATGCTATAATGATTAATTGTTCTATTTTCTGAACCCTGGTTATGTCCAAAAGTTAAAAAGGATCATTTGAGTCATCTTGTATAACCTAAATATTAATTTTAAAATAAATTTGAATAATAGATATCCGTAATTGAGTGAGATATGACTATTTTTTTTAAACACAATACATCAAAATATTTTTAAGTCATTTAGGGTTAATCAAATTATATCTAAAAATTAAATTAAAATTAAAACGGAACAATCTTTAACGCTATTAGTTATTATATTTTCATAATTCTGGTTGTGTTCAAACCGTAAAAAACATCATTTGGCTATCTTGTATATGCGAAATAGTAAATTTAAATTCTATTCGAATAATAGATATTAGTAATAGAGTGAGATATAATTATTTTTTTAAAAAACAATTCATAAGAAAAATTTTAAAAATAATTTACAGTACATCAAATGAACTTCAAAGATTAAATTGGAATCAAATCGGACAATGCTATAATGATTAATTGTTCTATTTTCTTAACCCTGGTTAGGTCCAAAACTTAAAAAGGATCATTTGAGTCATCCTGATAACCTAAATATTAATTTTAAATTATATTTGAATAAGAGATAACCGTTATTGAGTGAGATATGACTATTTTATTAAAACATAATACATAAAACTATTTTTACAAATCATTTACGGTAAATCAAATTATATCTAAAAATTGAATTAAAATTAAATCGGAACAATCGCCAACGCTATTAGTTATTACATTTTCTTAACTCTGGTTGTGTTCAAACCGTAAAAAACATCATTTGGCTATCTTGTATATGCGAAATAGTAAATTTCAATTCTATTCGAATAATAGATAACAGTAATAGAGTGAGATATAATTATTTTTTTAAAAAACAATTCATAAGAAAAATTTTAAAAATAATTTACAGTACATCAAATGAACTTTAAAAATTAAATTGGAATCAAATCGGACAATGCAATAATGATTAATTGTTCTATTTTCTTAACCCTGGTTATGTCCAAAACTTAAAAAGGATCATTTGAGTCATCTTGTATAACCTAAATATTAATTTTAAAATAAATTTGAATAATAGATAACCGTAATTGAGTGAGATATGACTATTTTTTTTAAACACAATATATCAAAATATTTTTAAAAATTATTTAGGGTTAATCAAATTATATCTAAAAATTAAATTAAAATTACATCGGAACAATCGTTAACGGGAAGAGTTATTATATTTTCTTAATTCTGGTTGTGTTCAAACCGTAAAAAACATCATTTGGCTATCTTGTATATGCAAAATAGTAAATTTAAATTCTATTCGAATAATAGATATTAGTAATAGAGTGAGATATAATTATTTTTTTTAAAAAACAATTCATAAGAAAAATTTTAAAAATAATTTACAGTACATCAAATGAACTTCAAAGATTAAATTGGAATTAAATCGGACAATGCTATAATGATTAATTGTTCTATTTTCTTAACCCTGTTTATGTCCAAAACTTAAAAAGGATCATTTGAGTCATCTTGTATAACCTAAATATTAATTTTAAAATAAATTTGAATAATAGATAACCGTAATTGAGTGAGATATGACTTTTTTTTAAAAACATAATACATAAAATTATTTTTAAAAATTATTTAGGGTTAATCAAATTATATCTAAAAATTGAATTAAAATTAAATCGGAACAATCGCCAACCCTATTAGTTATTACATTTTCTTAACTCTCGTTGTGTTCAAACCGCAAAAAACATCAACTGGCTATCTTGTATATGCGAAATAGTAAATTTAAATTATATTCGAATAATAGATATTAGTAATAGAGTAAGATATAATTATTTTTTTAAAAAACAATTCATAAGAAAAATTTTAAAAATAATTTACAGTACATCAAATGAACTTCAAAAATTAAATTGGAATCAAAACGGACAATGCTATAATGATTAATTGTTCTATTTTCTTAACCCCGGTTATGTACAAAACTTAAAAAGGATCATTTGAGTCATCTTGTATAACCTAAATATTAATTTTAAAATAAATTTGAATAATAGATAACCGTAAATGAGTGAGATATGACTATTTTTTTTAAACACAATACATAAAACTATTTTTTAAAGTCATTTAGGTTTAATCAAATTATACCTAAAAACTAAATTAAAATTAAAACGGAACAATCGCCAACGCTATTAGTTATTACATTTTCTTAACTCTGGTTGTGTTCAAACCGTAAAAAACATCATTTGGCTATCTTGTATATGCGAAATAGTAAATTTAAATTCTA
This sequence comes from Anthonomus grandis grandis, assembly GCF_022605725.1. NCBI lineage: Eukaryota > Metazoa > Arthropoda > Insecta > Coleoptera > Curculionidae > Anthonomus > Anthonomus grandis. The sequence continues at coordinate 4,952,807 of NC_065561.1, forward strand.
TTCGAATACTAGATAACCGTAATTGAGTGAGATATGACTATTTTTTTTAAACACAATACATAAAACTATTTTTAAAAATCATTTAGGGTTATCAAATTATATCTAAAAATTGAATTAAAATTAAATCGGAACAATCGCCAACGCTATTAGTTATTAAATTTTCTTAACTCTGGTTGTATTCAAACCGTAAAAAACATTATTTGGCTATCTTGTATATGCGAAATAGTAAATTTAAATTCTATTCGAATAATAGATAACAGTAATAGAGTGAGATATAATTATTTTTTTAAAAAACAATTCATAAGAAAAATTTTAAAAATAATTTACAGTACATCAAATGAACTTTAGAGATTAAATTGGAATCAAATCGGACAATGCAATAATGATTAACTGTTCTATTTTCTTAACCCTGGTTATGTCCAAAACTTAAAAAGGATCATTTGAGTCATCTTGTATAACTTAAATATTAATTTTAAAATAAATTTGAATAATAGATAACCGTAATTGAGTGAGATATGACTATTTTTTTTAAACACAATATATCAAAATATTTTTAAAAATTATTTAGGGTTAATCAAATTATATCTAAAAATTAAATTAAAATTAAATCGGAACAATCGTTAACGGGAAGAGTTATTATATTTTCTTAATTCTGGTTGTGTTCAAACCGTAAAAAACATCATTTGGCTATCTTGTATATGCGAAATAGTAAATTTAAATTCTATTCAAATAATAGATATTAGTAATAGAGTGAGATATAATTATTTTTTTTAAAAAACAATTCATAAGAAAAATTTTAAAAATAATTTACAGTACATCAAATGAACTTTAGAGATTAAATTGGAATCAAATCGGACAATGCTATAATGATTAACTGTTTTATTTTCTTAACCCTGGTTATGTCCAAAACTTAAAAAGGATCATTTGAGTCATCTTGTATAACCTAAATATTAATTTTAAAACAAATTTGAATAATAGATAACCGTAATTGAGTGAGATATGACTATTTTTTTAAACACAATACATAAAACTATTTTTAAAAATCATTTATGGTTAATCAAATTATATCTAAAAATTGAATTAAAATTAAATCGGAACAATCGCCAACGCAATTAGTTATTAAATTTTCTTAACTCTGGTTGTATTCAAACCGTAAAAAACATCATTTGGCTATCTTGTATATGCGAAATAGTAAATTTAAATTCTATTCGAATAATAGATATTAGTAATAGAGTGAGATATAATTATTTTTTTAAAAAACAATTCATAAGAAAAATTTTAAAAATAATTTACAGTACATCAAATGAACTTCAAAGATTAAATTGGAATCAAATCGGACAATGCTATCATGATTAATTGATCTATTTTCTACCCTGGTTATGTCCAAAACCTAAAAAGTATCATTTGAGTCATCTTGTATAACCTAAATATTAATTTTAAAATAAATTTGAATAATAGATAACCGTAATTGAGTGAGATATGACTATTTTTTTTAAACACAATACATAAAACTATTTTTAAAAATCATTTAGGGTTAATCAAATTATATCTAAAAATTGAATTAAAATTAAATCGAAACAATCTTTAACGCTATTAGTTATTATATTTTCATAATTCTGGTTGTGTTCAAATTGTAAAAAACATCATTTGGCTATCTTGTATATGCAAATTAGTAAATTTAAATTCTATTCGAATAATAGATATTAGTAATAGAGTGAGATATAATTATTTTTTTTAAAAAACAATTCATAAGAAAAATTTTAAAAATAATTTACAGTACATCAAATGAACTTCAAAGATTAAATTGGAATTAAATCGGACAATGCTATAATGATTAATTGTTCTATTTTCTTAACCCTGTTTATGTCCAAAACTTAAAAAGGATCATTTGAGTCATCTTGTATAACCTAAATATTAATTTTAAAATAAATTTGAATAATAGATAACCGTAATTGAGTGAGATATGACTTTTTTTTAAAAACATAATACATAAAATTATTTTTAAAAATTATTTAGGGTTAATCAAATTATATCTAAAAATTGAATTAAAATTAAATCGGAACAATCGCCAACCCTATTAGTTATTACATTTTCTTAACTCTGGTTGTATTCAAACCGTAAAAAACATCATTTGGCTATCTTGTATATGCGAAATAGTAAATTTAAATTCTATTCGAATAAAAGATATTAGTAATAGAGTGAGATATAATTATTTTTTTAAAAAACAATTCATAAGAAAAATTTTAAAAATAATTTACAGTACATCAAATGAACTTCAAAGATTAGATTGGAATCAAATCGGACAATGCTATCATGATTAATTGATCTATTTTCTACCCTGGTTATGTCCAAAATCTAAAAAGTATCATTTGAGTCATCTTGTATAACCTAAATATTAATTTTAAAATAAATTTGAATAATAGATAACCGTAATTGAGTGAGATATGACTATTTTTTTTAAACACAATACATAAAACTATTTTTTAAAATCATTTAGGGTTATCAAATTATATCTAAAAATTGAATTAAAATTAAATCGGAACATTCGTCAACGCTATTAGTTATTAAATTTTCTTAACTCTGGTTGTGTTCAAACCGTAAAAAACATTATTTGGCTATCTTGTATATGCGAAATAGTAAATTTAAATTCTATTCGAATAATAGATAACAGTAATAGAGTGAGATATAATTATTTTTTTAAAAAACAATTCATAAGAAAAATTTTAAAAATAATTTACAGTACATCAAATGAATTTTAGAGATTAAATTGGAATCAAATCGGACAATGCAATAATGATTAATTGTTCTATTTTCTTAACCCTGGTTATGTCCAAAACTTAAAAAGGATCATTTGAGTCATTTTGTATAACTTAAATATTAATTTTAAAATAAATTTGAATAATAGATAACCGTAATTGAGTGAGATATGACTATTTTTTTTAAACACAATACATAAAACTATTTTTAAAAATCATTTATGGTTAATCAAATTATATCTAAAAATTGAATTAAAATTAAATCGGAACAATCGCCAACGCAATTAGTTATTAAATTTTCTTAACTCTGGTTGTATTCAAACCGTAAAAAACATCATTTGGCTATCTTGTATATGCGAAATAGTAAATCTAAATTCTATTCGAATAATATAATTAGATATTATTAGATATAATTAGTAATAGAGTGAGATATAATTATTTTTTTAAAAAACAATTCATAAGAAAAATTTTAAAAATAATTTACAGTACATCAAATGAACTTCAAAGATTAGATTGGAATCAAATCGGACAATGCTATCATGATTAATTGATCTATTTTCTACCCTGGTTATGTCCAAAACCTAAAAAGTATCATTTGAGTCATCTTGTATAACCTAAATATTAATTTTAAAATAAATTTGAATAATAGATAACCGTAATTGAGTGAGATATGACTATTTTTTTTAAACACAATACATAAAACTATTTTTAAAAATCATTTAGGGTTAATCAAATTATATCTAAAAATTGAATTAAAATTAAATCGAAACAATCTTTAACGCTATTAGTTATTATATTTTCATAATTCTGGTTGTGTTCAAATTGTAAAAAACATCATTGAAATAGTAAATTTAAATTCTATGCGAATAATAGATATTAGTAATAGAGTGAGATATAATTATTTTTTTAAAAAACAATTCATAAGAAAAATTTTAAAAATAATTTACAGTACATCAAATGAACTTTAAAAATTAAATTGGAATCAAATCGGACAATGCAATAATGATTAATTGTTCTATTTTCTTAACCCTGGTTATGTCCAAAACTTAAAAAGGATCATTTGAGTCATCTTGTATAACCTAAATATTAATTTTAAAATAAATTTGAATAATAGATAACCGTAATTGAGTGAGATATGACTATTTTTTTTAAACACAATATATCAAAATATTTTTAAAAATTATTTAGGGTTAATCAAATTATATCTAAAAATTAAATTAAAATTACATCGGAACAATCGTTAACGGGAAGAGTTATTATATTTTCTTAATTCTGGTTGTGTTCAAACCGTAAAAAACATCATTTGGCTATTTTGTATATGCAAAATAGTAAATTTAAATTCTATTCGAATAATAGATATTAGTAATAGAGTGAGATATAATTATTTTTTTTAAAAAACAATTCATAAGAAAAATTTTAAAAATAATTTACAGTACATCAAATGAACTTCAAAGATTAAATTGGAATTAAATCGGACAATGCTATAATGATTAATTGTTCTATTTTCTTAACCCTGTTTATGTCCAAAACTTAAAAAGGATCATTTGAGTCATCTTGTATTATAATTCTAAAATATATATCATAGGACATAAACAGGGTTAAGAAAATAGAACAATTAATCATTATAGCTTTGTCCGATTTGATTCCAATTTAATCTTTGAAGTTCAATTGATGGACTGTAAATTATTTTAAAAATTTTTCTTATGAATTGTTTTTTAAAAAAATAATTATATCTCACTCTATTACTGTTATCTATTATTCGAATAGAATTTAAATTTACTATGTCGCATATACAAGATAGCCAAATGATGTTTTTTACGGTTTGAATACAACCAGAGTTAAGAAAATTTAATAACTAATAGCGTTGGCGATTGTTCCGATTTAATTTTAATTCAATTTTTAGATATAATTTAATTAACCCTAAATGATTTTTAAAAATAGTTTTATGTATTGTGTTTAAAAAAAATAGTCATATCTCAGTCAATTACTGTTATCTATTATTGGAATAGAATTTAAATTTACTATTTCGCATTTACAATATAGCCAAATGATGTTTTTTACGATTTGAACACAACCAGAAATAAGAAAATATAATAACTAATAGCGTTAAAGATTGTTCCGTTTTAATTTTAAATAAATTTTTAGGTATAATTTGATTAAACCTAAATGACTAAAAAATATGTTGATGTATTGTGTTTAAAAAAAATAGTCATATCTCACTCAATTACGGTTATCTATTAGTCACATTTATTTTAAAATGAATATTTAGGTTATACAAGATGACTCAAATGATCCTTTTTAAGTTTTGGACATAACCAGGGTTAAGAAAATAGAACAATTAATCATTATTGCATTGTCCGATTTGATTCCAATTTAATTTTTAAAGTTCATTTAATGTACTGTAAATTATTTTTAAAATTTTTCTTATGAATTGTTTTTTAAAAAAATAATTATATCTCACTCTATTACTGTTATCTATTATTCGAATAGAATTTAAATTTACTATTTCGCATATACAAGATAGCCAAATGATGTTTTTTTACGGTTTGAACACAACCAGAGTTAAGAAAATGTAATAACTAATAGCGTTGGCGATTGTTCCGTTTTAATTTTAATTTAGTTTTTAGGTATAATTTGATTAAACCTAAATGACTTTAAAAAATAGTTTTATGTATTGTGTTTAAAAAAAATAGTCATATCTCACTCAATTACGGTTATCTATTATTCGAATATAATTTAAATTTACTATTTCGCATATACAAGATAGCCAGTTGATGTTTTTTGCGGTTTGAACACAACCAGAGTTAAGAAAATGTAATAACTAATAGCGTTGGCGATTGTTCCGATTTAATTTTAATTCAATTTTTAGATATAATTTGATTTACCGTAAATGATTTGTAAAAATAGTTTTATGTATTATGTTTTAATAAAATAGTCATATCTCACTCAATAACGGTTATCTATTATTCAAATATAATTTAAAATTAATATTTAGGTTATCAGGATGACTCAAATGATCCTTTTTAAGTTTTGGACCTAACCAGGGTTAAGAAAATAGAACAATTAATCATTATAGCATTGTCCGATTTGATTCCAATTTAATCTTTGAAGTTCATTTGATGTACTGTAAATTATTTTTAAAATTTTTCTTATGAATTGTTTTTTAAAAAAATAATTATATCTCACTCTATTACTAATATCTATTATTCGAATAGAATTTAAATTTACTATTTCGCATATACAAGATAGCCAAATGATGTTTTTTACGGTTTGAACACAACCAGAATTATGAAAATATAATAACTAATAGCGTTAAAGATTGTTCCGTTTTAATTTTAATTTAATTTTTAGATATAATTTGATTAACCCTAAATGACTTAAAAATATTTTGATGTATTGTGTTTAAAAAAAATAGTCATATCTCACTCAATTACGGATATCTATTATTCAAATTTATTTTAAAATTAATATTTAGGTTATACAAGATGACTCAAATGATCCTTTTTAAGTTTTGGACATAACCAGGGTTCAGAAAATAGAACAATTAATCATTATAGCATTGTCCGATTTAATTCCAATTTAATCTTTGAAGTTCATTTGATGTACTGTAAATTATTTTTAAAATTTTTCTTATGAATTGTTTTTTAAAAAAATAATTATATCTCACTCTATTACTAATATCTATTATTCGAATAGAATTTAAATTTACTATTTCGCATATACAAGATAGCCAAATGATGTTTTTTACGGTTTGAACACAACCAGAGTTAAGAAAATGTAATAACTAATAGCGTTGGCGATTGTTCCGTTTTAATTTTAATTTAGTTTTTAGGTATAATTTGATTAAACCTAAATGACTTTAAAAAATAGTTTTATGTATTGTGTTTAAAAAAAATAGTCATATCTCACTCATTTACGGTTATCTATTATTCAAATTTATTTTAAAATTAATATTTAGGTTATACAAGATGACTCAAATGATCCTTTTTAAGTTTTGTACATAACCGGGGTTAAGAAAATAGAACAATTAATCATTATAGCATTGTCCGTTTTGATTCCAATTTAATTTTTGAAGTTCATTTGATGTACTGTAAATTATTTTTAAAATTTTTCTTATGAATTGTTTTTTAAAAAAATAATTATATCTTACTCTATTACTAATATCTATTATTCGAATATAATTTAAATTTACTATTTCGCATATACAAGATAGCCAGTTGATGTTTTTTGCGGTTTGAACACAACGAGAGTTAAGAAAATGTAATAACTAATAGGGTTGGCGATTGTTCCGATTTAATTTTAATTCAATTTTTAGATATAATTTGATTAACCCTAAATAATTTTTAAAAATAATTTTATGTATTATGTTTTTAAAAAAAAGTCATATCTCACTCAATTACGGTTATCTATTATTCAAATTTATTTTAAAATTAATATTTAGGTTATACAAGATGACTCAAATGATCCTTTTTAAGTTTTGGACATAAACAGGGTTAAGAAAATAGAACAATTAATCATTATAGCATTGTCCGATTTAATTCCAATTTAATCTTTGAAGTTCATTTGATGTACTGTAAATTATTTTTAAAATTTTTCTTATGAATTGTTTTTTAAAAAAAATAATTATATCTCACTCTATTACTAATATCTATTATTCGAATAGAATTTAAATTTACTATTTTGCATATACAAGATAGCCAAATGATGTTTTTTACGGTTTGAACACAACCAGAATTAAGAAAATATAATAACTCTTCCCGTTAACGATTGTTCCGATGTAATTTTAATTTAATTTTTAGATATAATTTGATTAACCCTAAATAATTTTTAAAAATATTTTGATATATTGTGTTTAAAAAAAATAGTCATATCTCACTCAATTACGGTTATCTATTATTCAAATTTATTTTAAAATTAATATTTAGGTTATACAAGATGACTCAAATGATCCTTTTTAAGTTTTGGACATAACCAGGGTTAAGAAAATAGAACAATTAATCATTATTGCATTGTCCGATTTGATTCCAATTTAATTTTTAAAGTTCATTTGATGTACTGTAAATTATTTTTAAAATTTTTCTTATGAATTGTTTTTTAAAAAAATAATTATATCTCACTCTATTACTGTTATCTATTATTCGAATAGAATTGAAATTTACTATTTCGCATATACAAGATAGCCAAATGATGTTTTTTACGGTTTGAACACAACCAGAGTTAAGAAAATGTAATAACTAATAGCGTTGGCGATTGTTCCGATTTAATTTTAATTCAATTTTTAGATATAATTTGATTTACCGTAAATGATTTGTAAAAATAGTTTTATGTATTATGTTTTAATAAAATAGTCATATCTCACTCAATAACGGTTATCTCTTATTCAAATATAATTTAAAATTAATATTTAGGTTATCAGGATGACTCAAATGATCCTTTTTAAGTTTTGGACCTAACCAGGGTTAAGAAAATAGAACAATTAATCATTATAGCATTGTCCGATTTGATTCCAATTTAATCTTTGAAGTTCATTTGATGTACTGTAAATTATTTTTAAAATTTTTCTTTTCTTATTTTAAAATTAATATTTAGGTTATACAAGATGACTCAAATGATCCTTTTTAAGTTTTGGACATAAACAGGGTTAAGAAAATAGAACAATTAATCATTATAGCATTGTCCGATTTAATTCCAATTTAATCTTTGAAGTTCATTTGATGTACTGTAAATTATTTTTAAAATTTTTCTTATGAATTGTTTTTTAAAAAAAATAATTATATCTCACTCTATTACTAATATCTATTATTCGAATAGAATTTAAATTTACTATTTTGCATATACAAAATAGCCAAATGATGTTTTTTACGGTTTGAACACAACCAGAATTAAGAAAATATAATAACTCTTCCCGTTAACGATTGTTCCGATGTAATTTTAATTTAATTTTTAGATATAATTTGATTAACCCTAAATAATTTTTAAAAATATTTTGATATATTGTGTTTAAAAAAAATAGTCATATCTCACTCAATTACGGTTATCTATTATTCAAATTTATTTTAAAATTAATATTTAGGTTATACAAGATGACTCAAATGATCCTTTTTAAGTTTTGGACATAACCAGGGTTAAGAAAATAGAACAATTAATCATTATTGCATTGTCCGATTTGATTCCAATTTAATTTTTAAAGTTCATTTGATGTACTGTAAATTATTTTTAAAATTTTTCTTATGAATTGTTTTTTAAAAAAATAATTATATCTCACTCTATTACTAATATCTATTATTCGCATAGAATTTAAATTTACTATTTCGCATATACAAGATAGCCAAATGATGTTTTTTACGGTTTGAACACAACCAGAATTATGAAAATATAATAACTAATAGCGTTAAAGATTGTTCCGTTTTAATTTTAATTTAATTTTTAGATATAATTTGATTAACCCTAAATGACTTAAAAATATTTTGATGTATTGTGTTTAAAAAAAATAGTCATATCTCACTCAATTACGGATATCTATTATTCAAATTTATTTTAAAATTAATATTTAGGTTATACAAGATGACTCAAATGATCCTTTTTAACTTTTGGACATAACCAGGGTTCAGAAAATAGAACAATTAATCATTATAGCATTGTCCGATTTAATTCCAATTTAATCTTTGAAGTTCATTTGATGTACTGTAAATTATTTTTAAAATTTTTCTTATGAATTGTTTTTTAAAAAAATAATTATATCTCACTCTATTACTAATATCTATTATTCGAATAGAATTTAAATTTACTATTTCGCATATACAAGATAGCCAAATGATGTTTTTTACAATTTGAACACAACCAGAATTATGAAAATATAATAACTAATAGCGTTAAAGATTGTTTCGATTTAATTTTAATTCAATTTTTAGATATAATTTGATTAACCCTAAATGATTTTTAAAAATAGTTTTATGTATTGTGTTTAAAAAAAATAGTCATATCTCACTCAATTACGGTTATCTATTATTCAAATTTATTTTAAAATTAATATTTAGGTTATACAAGATGACTCAAATGATACTTTTTAGGTTTTGGACATAACCAGGGTAGAAAATAGATCAATTAATCATGATAGCATTGTCCGATTTGATTCCAATCTAATCTTTGAAGTTCATTTGATGTACTGTAAATTATTTTTAAAATTTTTCTTATGAATTGTTTTTTAAAAAAATAATTATATCTCACTCTATTACTAATTATATCTAATAATATCTAATTATATTATTCGAATAGAATTTAGATTTACTATTTCGCATATACAAGATAGCCAAATGATGTTTTTTACGGTTTGAATACAACCAGAGTTAAGAAAATTTAATAACTAATTGCGTTGGCGATTGTTCCGATTTAATTTTAATTCAATTTTTAGATATAATTTGATTAACCATAAATGATTTTTAAAAATAGTTTTATGTATTGTGTTTAAAAAAAATAGTCATATCTCACTCAATTACGGTTATCTATTATTCAAATTTATTTTAAAATTAATATTTAAGTTATACAAAATGACTCAAATGATCCTTTTTAAGTTTTGGACATAACCAGGGTTAAGAAAATAGAACAATTAATCATTATTGCATTGTCCGATTTGATTCCAATTTAATCTCTAAAATTCATTTGATGTACTGTAAATTATTTTTAAAATTTTTCTTATGAATTGTTTTTTAAAAAAATAATTATATCTCACTCTATTACTGTTATCTATTATTCGAATAGAATTTAAATTTACTATTTCGCATATACAAGATAGCCAAATAATGTTTTTTACGGTTTGAACACAACCAGAGTTAAGAAAATTTAATAACTAATAGCGTTGACGAATGTTCCGATTTAATTTTAATTCAATTTTTAGATATAATTTGATAACCCTAAATGATTTTAAAAAATAGTTTTATGTATTGTGTTTAAAAAAAATAGTCATATCTCACTCAATTACGGTTATCTATTATTCAAATTTATTTTAAAATTAATATTTAGGTTATACAAGATGACTCAAATGATACTTTTTAGATTTTGGACATAACCAGGGTAGAAAATAGATCAATTAATCATGATAGCATTGTCCGATTTGATTCCAATCTAATCTTTGAAGTTCATTTGATGTACTGTAAATTATTTTTAAAATTTTTCTTATGAATTGTTTTTTAAAAAAATAATTATATCTCACTCTATTACTAATATCTTTTATTCGAATAGAATTTAAATTTACTATTTCGCATATACAAGATAGCCAAATGATGTTTTTTACGGTTTGAATACAACCAGAGTTAAGAAAATTTAATAACTAATTGCGTTGGCGATTGTTCCGATTTAATTTTAATTCAATTTTTAGATATAATTTGATTAACCATAAATGATTTTTAAAAATAGTTTTATGTATTGTGTTTAAAAAAATAGTCATATCTCACTCAATTACGGATATCTATTATTCAAATTTATTTTAAAATTAATATTTAGGTTATACAAGATGACTCAAATGATCCTTTTTAAGTTTTGGACATAACCAGGGTTCAGAAAATAGAACAATTAATCATTATAGCATTGTCCGATTTAATTCCAATTTAATCTTTGAAGTTCATTTGATGTACTGTAAATTATTTTTAAAATTTTTCTTATGAATTGTTTTTTAAAAAAATAATTATATCTCACTCTATTACTAATATCTATTATTCGAATAGAATTTAAATTTACTATTTCGCATATACAAGATAGCCAAATGATGTTTTTTACGGTTTGAACACAACCAGAATTATGAAAATATAATAACTAATAGCGTTAAAGATTGTTCCGTTTTAATTTTAAATAAATTTTTAGGTATAATTTGATTAAACCTAAATGACTAAAAAATATGTTGATGTATTGTGTTTAAAAAAAATAGTCATATCTCACTCAATTACGGTTATCTATTAGTCACATTTATTTTAAAATGAATATTTAGGTTATACAAGATGACTCAAATGATCCTTTTTAAGTTTTGGACATAACCAGGGTTAAGAAAATAGAACAATTAATCATTATTGCATTGTCCGATTTGATTCCAATTTAATTTTTAAAGTTCATTTAATGTACTGTAAATTATTTTTAAAATTTTTCTTATGAATTGTTTTTTAAAAAAATAATTATATCTCACTCTATTACTGTTATCTATTATTCGAATAGAATTTAAATTTACTATTTCGCATATACAAGATAGCCAAATGATGTTTTTTTACGGTTTGAACACAACCAGAGTTAAGAAAATGTAATAACTAATAGCGTTGGCGATTGTTCCGTTTTAATTTTAATTTAGTTTTTAGGTATAATTTGATTAAACCTAAATGACTTTAAAAAATAGTTTTATGTATTGTGTTTAAAAAAAATAGTCATATCTCACTCAATTACGGTTATCTATTATTCGAATATAATTTAAATTTACTATTTCGCATATACAAGATAGCCAGTTGATGTTTTTTGCGGTTTGAACACAACCAGAGTTAAGAAAATGTAATAACTAATAGCGTTGGCGATTGTTCTGATTTAATTTTAATTCAATTTTTAGATATAATTTGATTTACCGTAAATGATTTGTAAAAATAGTTTTATGTATTATGTTTTAATAAAATAGTCATATCTCACTCAATAACGGTTATCTATTATTCAAATATAATTTAAAATTAATATTTAGGTTATCAGGATGACTCAAATGATCCTTTTTAAGTTTTGGACCTAACCAGGGTTAAGAAAATAGAACAATTAATCATTATAGCATTGTCCGATTTGATTCCAATTTAATCTTTGAAGTTCATTCATAAGAAAAATTTTAAAAATAATTTACAGTACATCAAATGAACTTCAAAGATTAGATTGGAATCAAATCGGACAATGCTATCATGATTAATTGATCTATTTTCTACCCTGGTTATGTCCAAAATCTAAAAAGTATCATTTGAGTCATCTTGTATAACCTAAATATTAATTTTAAAATAAATTTGAATAATAGATAACCGTAATTGAGTGAGATATGACTATTTTTTTTAAACACAATACATAAAACTATTTTTTAAAATCATTTAGGGTTATCAAATTATATCTAAAAATTGAATTAAAATTAAATCGGAACATTCGTCAACGCTATTAGTTATTAAATTTTCTTAACTCTGGTTGTGTTCAAACCGTAAAAAACATTATTTGGCTATCTTGTATATGCGAAATAGTAAATTTAAATTCTATTCGAATAATAGATAACAGTAATAGAGTGAGATATAATTATTTTTTTAAAAAACAATTCATAAGAAAAATTTTAAAAATAATTTACAGTACATCAAATGAATTTTAGAGATTAAATTGGAATCAAATCGGACAATGCAATAATGATTAATTGTTCTATTTTCTTAACCCTGGTTATGTCCAAAACTTAAAAAGGATCATTTGAGTCATTTTGTATAACTTAAATATTAATTTTAAAATAAATTTGAATAATAGATAACCGTAATTGAGTGAGATATGACTATTTTTTTTAAACACAATACATAAAACTATTTTTAAAAATCATTTATGGTTAATCAAATTATATCTAAAAATTGAATTAAAATTAAATCGGAACAATCGCCAACGCAATTAGTTATTAAATTTTCTTAACTCTGGTTGTATTCAAACCGTAAAAAACATCATTTGGCTATCTTGTATATGCGAAATAGTAAATCTAAATTCTATTCGAATAATATAATTAGATATTATTAGATATAATTAGTAATAGAGTGAGATATAATTATTTTTTTAAAAAACAATTCATAAGAAAAATTTTAAAAATAATTTACAGTACATCAAATGAACTTCAAAGATTAGATTGGAATCAAATCGGACAATGCTATCATGATTAATTGATCTATTTTCTACCCTGGTTATGTCCAAAACCTAAAAAGTATCATTTGAGTCATCTTGTATAACCTAAATATTAATTTTAAAATAAATTTGAATAATAGATAACCGTAATTGAGTGAGATATGACTATTTTTTTTAAACACAATACATAAAACTATTTTTAAAAATCATTTAGGGTTAATCAAATTATATCTAAAAATTGAATTAAAATTAAATCGAAACAATCTTTAACGCTATTAGTTATTATATTTTCATAATTCTGGTTGTGTTCAAATTGTAAAAAACATCATTTGGCTATCTTGTATATGCGAAATAGTAAATTTAAATTCTATTCGAATAATAGATATTAGTAATAGAGTGAGATATAATTATTTTTTTAAAAAACAATTCATAAGAAAAATTTTAAAAATAATTTACAGTACATCAAATGAACTTCAAAGATTAAATTGGAATTAAATCGGACAATGCTATAATGATTAATTGTTCTATTTTCTGAACCCTGGTTATGTCCAAAAGTTAAAAAGGATCATTTGAGTCATCTTGTATAACCTAAATATTAATTTTAAAATAAATTTGAATAATAGATATCCGTAATTGAGTGAGATATGACTATTTTTTTTAAACACAATACATCAAAATATTTTTAAGTCATTTAGGGTTAATCAAATTATATCTAAAAATTAAATTAAAATTAAAACGGAACAATCTTTAACGCTATTAGTTATTATATTTTCATAATTCTGGTTGTGTTCAAACCGTAAAAAACATCATTTGGCTATCTTGTATATGCGAAATAGTAAATTTAAATTCTATGCGAATAATAGATATTAGTAATAGAGTGAGATATAATTATTTTTTTAAAAAACAATTCATAAGAAAAATTTTAAAAATAATTTACAGTACATCAAATGAACTTTAAAAATTAAATTGGAATCAAATCGGACAATGCAATAATGATTAATTGTTCTATTTTCTTAACCCTGGTTATGTCCAAAACTTAAAAAGGATCATTTGAGTCATCTTGTATAACCTAAATATTAATTTTAAAATAAATTTGAATAATAGATAACCGTAATTGAGTGAGATATGACTATTTTTTTTAAACACAATATATCAAAATATTTTTAAAAATTATTTAGGGTTAATCAAATTATATCTAAAAATTAAATTAAAATTACATCGGAACAATCGTTAACGGGAAGAGTTATTATATTTTCTTAATTCTGGTTGTGTTCAAACCGTAAAAAACATCATTTGGCTATTTTGTATATGCAAAATAGTAAATTTAAATTCTATTCGAATAATAGATATTAGTAATAGAGTGAGATATAATTATTTTTTTTAAAAAACAATTCATAAGAAAAATTTTAAAAATAATTTACAGTACATCAAATGAACTTCAAAGATTAAATTGGAATTAAATCGGACAATGCTATAATGATTAATTGTTCTATTTTCTTAACCCTGTTTATGTCCAAAACTTAAAAAGGATCATTTGAGTCATCTTGTATAACCTAAATATTAATTTTAAAATAAGAAAAGAAAAATTTTAAAAATAATTTACAGTACATCAAATGAACTTCAAAGATTAAATTGGAATCAAATCGGACAATGCTATAATGATTAATTGTTCTATTTTCTTAACCCTGGTTAGGTCCAAAACTTAAAAAGGATCATTTGAGTCATCCTGATAACCTAAATATTAATTTTAAATTATATTTGAATAAGAGATAACCGTTATTGAGTGAGATATGACTATTTTATTAAAACATAATACATAAAACTATTTTTACAAATCATTTACGGTAAATCAAATTATATCTAAAAATTGAATTAAAATTAAATCGGAACAATCGCCAACGCTATTAGTTATTACATTTTCTTAACTCTGGTTGTGTTCAAACCGTAAAAAACATCATTTGGCTATCTTGTATATGCGAAATAGTAAATTTCAATTCTATTCGAATAATAGATAACAGTAATAGAGTGAGATATAATTATTTTTTTAAAAAACAATTCATAAGAAAAATTTTAAAAATAATTTACAGTACATCAAATGAACTTTAAAAATTAAATTGGAATCAAATCGGACAATGCAATAATGATTAATTGTTCTATTTTCTTAACCCTGGTTATGTCCAAAACTTAAAAAGGATCATTTGAGTCATCTTGTATAACCTAAATATTAATTTTAAAATAAATTTGAATAATAGATAACCGTAATTGAGTGAGATATGACTATTTTTTTTAAACACAATATATCAAAATATTTTTAAAAATTATGATGTATATGAATAATAGATATCCGTAATTGAGTGAGATATGACTATTTTTTTTAAACACAATACATCAAAATATTTTTAAGTCATTTAGGGTTAATCAAATTATATCTAAAAATTAAATTAAAATTAAAACGGAACAATCTTTAACGCTATTAGTTATTATATTTTCATAATTCTGGTTGTGTTCAAACCGTAAAAAACATCATTTGGCTATCTTGTATATGCGAAATAGTAAATTTAAATTCTATTCGAATAATAGATATTAGTAATAGAGTGAGATATAATTATTTTTTTAAAAAACAATTCATAAGAAAAATTTTAATTAAATTTTTATTATATTTTCTTAATTCTGGTTGTGTTCAAACCGTAAAAAACATCATTTGGCTATCTTGTATATACGAAACAGTATATTTAAATTCTATTCGAATAATAGATAACTGTAATAGAGTGAGATATAATTATTTTTTTAAAAAACAATTCATAAGAAAAATTTTAAAAATAATTTACGGTATATCAAATGAACTTCAAAAATTAAATTGGAATCAAATCGGACAATGCTATAATGATTAATTGTTCTATTTTCTGAACCCTGGTTATGTCCAAAACTTAAAAAGGATCATTTGAGTCATCTTGTATAACCTAAATGTTAATTTTAAAATAAATTTGAATACTAGATAACCGTAATTGAGTGAGATATGACAATTTTTTTTAAACACAATACATCAAAATATTTTTTAAAGTCATTTAGGTTTAATCAAATTATACCTAAAAATTAAATTAAAATTAAAACGGAACAATCTTTAACGCTATTAGTTATTATATTTTCTTAATTCTGGTTGTGTTCAAACCGTAAAAAACATCATTTAGCTATCTTGTATATGCGAAATAGTATATTTAAATTCTATTCGAATAATAGATAACAGTAATAGAGTGATATAATTATTTTTTTTAAAAACAATTCATAAGAAAAATTTTAAAAATAATTTACGGTATATCAAATGAACTTCAAAAATTAAATTGGAATCAAATCGGACAATGCTATAATGATTAATTGTTCTATTTTCTTAACCCTGGTTATGTCCAAAACTTAAAAAGGATCATTTAAAAATATTTTACAGTACATCAAATGAGCTTCAAAAATTAAATTGGAATCAAATCGGACAATGCTATAATGAATAATTGTTTTATTTTCTTAACCCTGGTTATGTCCAAAACTTAAAAAGGATCATTTGAGTCATCTTGTATAACCTAAATATTAGTTTTAAAACAAATTTGAATAATAGATAACCGTAATTGAGTAAGATATGACTATTTTTTTAAAACACAATACATAAAACTATTTTTTAAAATCATTTAGGGTTATCAAATTATATCTAAAAATTGAATTAAAATTAAATCGGAACATTCGTCAACGCTATTAGTTATTAAATTTTCTTAACTCTGGTTGTGTTCAAACCGTAAAAAACATTATTTGGCTATCTTGTATATGCGAAATAGTAAATTTAAATTCTATTCGAATAATAGATAACAGTAATAGAGTGAGATATAATTATTTTTTTAAAAAACAATTCATAAGAAAAATTTTAAAAATAATTTACAGTACATCAAATGAATTTTAGAGATTAAATTGGAATCAAATCGGACAATGCAATAATGATTAATTGTTCTATTTTCTTAACCCTGGTTATGTCCAAAACTTAAAAAGGATCATTTGAGTCATTTTGTATAACTTAAATATTAATTTTAAAATAAATTTGAATAATAGATAACCGTAATTGAGTGAGATATGACTATTTTTTTTAAACACAATACATAAAACTATTTTTAAAAATCATTTATGGTTAATCAAATTATATCTAAAAATTGAATTAAAATTAAATCGGAACAATCGCCAACGCAATTAGTTATTAAATTTTCTTAACTCTGGTTGTATTCAAACCGTAAAAAACATCATTTGGCTATCTTGTATATGCGAAATAGTAAATCTAAATTCTATTCGAATAATATAATTAGATATTATTAGATATAATTAGTAATAGAGTGAGATATAATTATTTTTTTAAAAAACAATTCATAAGAAAAATTTTAAAAATAATTTACAGTACATCAAATGAACTTCAAAGATTAGATTGGAATCAAATCGGACAATGCTATCATGATTAATTGATCTATTTTCTACCCTGGTTATGTCCAAAACCTAAAAAGTATCATTTGAGTCATCTTGTATAACCTAAATATTAATTTTAAAATAAATTTGAATAATAGATAACCGTAATTGAGTGAGATATGACTATTTTTTTTAAACACAATACATAAAACTATTTTTAAAAATCATTTAGGGTTAATCAAATTATATCTAAAAATTGAATTAAAATTAAATCGAAACAATCTTTAACGCTATTAGTTATTATATTTTCATAATTCTGGTTGTGTTCAAATTGTAAAAAACATCATTTGGCTATCTTGTATATGCGAAATAGTAAATTTAAATTCTATTCGAATAATAGATATTAGTAATAGAGTGAGATATAATTATTTTTTTAAAAAACAATTCATAAGAAAAATTTTAAAAATAATTTACAGTACATCAAATGAACTTCAAAGATTAAATTGGAATTAAATCGGACAATGCTATAATGATTAATTGTTCTATTTTCTGAACCCTGGTTATGTCCAAAAGTTAAAAAGGATCATTTGAGTCATCTTGTATAACCTAAATATTAATTTTAAAATAAATTTGAATAATAGATATCCGTAATTGAGTGAGATATGACTATTTTTTTTAAACACAATACATCAAAATATTTTTAAGTCATTTAGGGTTAATCAAATTATATCTAAAAATTAAATTAAAATTAAAACGGAACAATCTTTAACGCTATTAGTTATTATATTTTCATAATTCTGGTTGTGTTCAAACCGTAAAAAACATCATTTGGCTATCTTGTATATGCGAAATAGTAAATTTAAATTCTATGCGAATAATAGATATTAGTAATAGAGTGAGATATAATTATTTTTTTAAAAAACAATTCATAAGAAAAATTTTAAAAATAATTTACAGTACATCAAATGAACTTTAAAAATTAAATTGGAATCAAATCGGACAATGCAATAATGATTAATTGTTCTATTTTCTTAACCCTGGTTATGTCCAAAACTTAAAAAGGATCATTTGAGTCATCTTGTATAACCTAAATATTAATTTTAAAATAAATTTGAATAATAGATAACCGTAATTGAGTGAGATATGACTATTTTTTTTAAACACAATATATCAAAATATTTTTAAAAATTATTTAGGGTTAATCAAATTATATCTAAAAATTAAATTAAAATTACATCGGAACAATCGTTAACGGGAAGAGTTATTATATTTTCTTAATTCTGGTTGTGTTCAAACCGTAAAAAACATCATTTGGCTATTTTGTATATGCAAAATAGTAAATTTAAATTCTATTCGAATAATAGATATTAGTAATAGAGTGAGATATAATTATTTTTTTTAAAAAACAATTCATAAGAAAAATTTTAAAAATAATTTACAGTACATCAAATGAACTTCAAAGATTAAATTGGAATTAAATCGGACAATGCTATAATGATTAATTGTTCTATTTTCTTAACCCTGTTTATGTCCAAAACTTAAAAAGGATCATTTGAGTCATCTTGTATAACCTAAATATTAATTTTAAAATAAGAAAAGAAAAATTTTAAAAATAATTTACAGTACATCAAATGAACTTCAAAGATTAAATTGGAATCAAATCGGACAATGCTATAATGATTAATTGTTCTATTTTCTTAACCCTGGTTACGTCCAAAACTTAAAAAGGATCATTTGAGTCATCCTGATAACCTAAATATTAATTTTAAATTATATTTGAATAAGAGATAACCGTTATTGAGTGAGATATGACTATTTTATTAAAACATAATACATAAAACTATTTTTACAAATCATTTACGGTAAATCAAATTATATCTAAAAATTGAATTAAAATTAAATCGGAACAATCGCCAACGCTATTAGTTATTACATTTTCTTAACTCTGGTTGTGTTCAAACCGTAAAAAACATCATTTGGCTATCTTGTATATGCGAAATAGTAAATTTCAATTCTATTCGAATAATAGATAACAGTAATAGAGTGAGATATAATTATTTTTTTAAAAAACAATTCATAAGAAAAATTTTAAAAATAATTTACAGTACATCAAATGAACTTTAAAAATTAAATTGGAATCAAATCGGACAATGCAATAATGATTAATTGTTCTATTTTCTTAACCCTGGTTATGTCCAAAACTTAAAAAGGATCATTTGAGTCATCTTGTATAACCTAAATATTAATTTTAAAATAAATTTGAATAATAGATAACCGTAATTGAGTGAGATATGACTATTTTTTTTAAACACAATATATCAAAATATTTTTAAAAATTATGATGTATATGAATAATAGATATCCGTAATTGAGTGAGATATGACTATTTTTTTTAAACACAATACATCAAAATATTTTTAAGTCATTTAGGGTTAATCAAATTATATCTAAAAATTAAATTAAAATTAAAACGGAACAATCTTTAACGCTATTAGTTATTATATTTTCATAATTCTGGTTGTGTTCAAACCGTAAAAAACATCATTTGGCTATCTTGTATATGCGAAATAGTAAATTTAAATTCTATTCGAATAATAGATATTAGTAATAGAGTGAGATATAATTATTTTTTTAAAAAACAATTCATAAGAAAAATTTTAATTAAATTTTTATTATATTTTCTTAATTCTGGTTGTGTTCAAACCGTAAAAAACATCATTTGGCTATCTTGTATATACGAAACAGTATATTTAAATTCTATTCGAATAATAGATAACTGTAATAGAGTGAGATATAATTATTTTTTTAAAAAACAATTCATAAGAAAAATTTTAAAAATAATTTACGGTATATCAAATGAACTTCAAAAATTAAATTGGAATCAAATCGGACAATGCTATAATGATTAATTGTTCTATTTTCTGAACCCTGGTTATGTCCAAAACTTAAAAAGGATCATTTGAGTCATCTTGTATAACCTAAATGTTAATTTTAAAATAAATTTGAATACTAGATAACCGTAATTGAGTGAGATATGACAATTTTTTTTAAACACAATACATCAAAATATTTTTTAAAGTCATTTAGGTTTAATCAAATTATACCTAAAAATTAAATTAAAATTAAAACGGAACAATCTTTAACGCTATTAGTTATTATATTTTCTTAATTCTGGTTGTGTTCAAACCGTAAAAAACATCATTTAGCTATCTTGTATATGCGAAATAGTATATTTAAATTCTATTCGAATAATAGATAACAGTAATAGAGTGATATAATTATTTTTTTTAAAAACAATTCATAAGAAAAATTTTAAAAATAATTTACGGTATATCAAATGAACTTCAAAAATTAAATTGGAATCAAATCGGACAATGCTATAATGATTAATTGTTCTATTTTCTTAACCCTGGTTATGTCCAAAACTTAAAAAGGATCATTTAAAAATATTTTACAGTACATCAAATGAGCTTCAAAAATTAAATTGGAATCAAATCGGACAATGCTATAATGAATAATTGTTTTATTTTCTTAACCCTGGTTATGTCCAAAACTTAAAAAGGATCATTTGAGTCATCTTGTATAACCTAAATATTAGTTTTAAAACAAATTTGAATAATAGATAACCGTAATTGAGTAAGATATGACTATTTTTTTAAAACATAATACATAAAATTATTTTTAAAAATTATTTAAGGTTAATCAAATTATATCTAAAAATTGAATTAAAATTAAATCGGTTATTAGTTATTACATTTTCTTAACTGTTGTTGTGTTCAAACCGTAAAAAACATCATTTGACAATCTTGTATATGCGAATGAGTAAATTTAAATTATATTCGAATAATAGATATTAGTAATAAAGTGAGATATATTTATTTTTTAAAAAAAAAATTCATAAGAAAAATTTTAAAAATAAATTACAGTCCATCAAATGAACTTCAAAGATTAAATTGAAATCAAATCGGACATTGCTATAATGATTAATTGTTCTATTTTCTTAACCCTGGTTTTGTCTAAAACTTAAAAAGGATCATTTGAGTCATCTTGTATAACCTAAATGTTAATTTTAAAATAAATTTGAATACTAGATAACCGTAATTGAGTGAGATATGACTATTTTTTTTAAACGCAATACATCAAAATATTTTTAAAAGTCATTTAGGGTTAATCAAATTATATCTAAAAATTAAATTAAAATTAAAACGGAACAATCTTTATCGCTATTAGTTATTATATTTTCTTAATTCTGGTTGTGTTCAAACCGTAAAAAACATCATTTGGCTATCTTGTATATGCAAAATAGTAAATTTAAATTCTATTCGAATAATAGATAACAGTAATAGAGTGAGATCTAATTATTTTTTTAAAAAACAATTCATAAGAAAATTTTAAAAAATAATTTACAGTACATCAAATAAGCTTCAAAAATTAAATTGGAATCAAGTCGGACAATGCTATAATGATTAATTGTTCTATTTTCTTAACCCTGGTTATGTCCAAAACTTAAAAAGGATCATTTAAAAATATTTTACGGTACATCAAATGAGCTTCAAAAATTAAATTGGAATCAAATCGGACAATGCTATAATGAATAATTGTTTTATTTTCTTAACCCTGGTTATGTCCAAAACTTAAAAAGGATCATTTGAGTCATCTTGTATAACCTAAATATTAGTTTTAAAACAAATTTGAATAATAGATAACCGTAATTGAGTGAGATATGACTATTTTTTTAAAACATAATACATAAAATTATTTTTAAAAATTATTTAAGGTTAATCAAATTATATCTAAAAATTGAATTAAAATTAAATCGGTTATTAGTTATTACATTTTCTTAACTGTTGTTGTGTTCAAACCGTAAAAAACATCATTTGACAATCTTGTATATGCGAATGAGTAAATTTTAATTATATTCGAATAATAGATATTAGTAATAAAGTGAGATATATTTATTTTTTTAAAAAAAAATTCATAAGAAAAATTTTAAAAATAATTTACAGTCCATCAAATGAACTTCAAAGATTAAATTGAAATCAAATCGGACATTGCTATAATGATTAATTGTTCTATTTTCTTAACCCTGGTTTTGTCTAAAACTTAAAAAGGATCATTTGAGTCATCTTGTATAACCTAAATGTTAATTTTAAAATAAATTTGAATACTAGATAACCGTAATTGAGTGAGATATGACTATTTTTTTTAAACGCAATACATCAAAATATTTTTAAAAGTCATTTAGGGTTAATCAAATTATATCTAAAAATTAAATTAAAATTAAAACGGAACAATCTTTATCGCTATTAGTTATTATATTTTCTTAATTCTGGTTGTGTTCAAACCGTAAAAAACATCATTTGGCTATCTTGTATATGCAAAATAGTAAATTTAAATTCTATTCGAATAATAGATAACAGTAATAGAGTGAGATCTAATTATTTTTTTAAAAAACAATTCATAAGAAAATTTTAAAAAATAATTTACAGTACATCAAATAAGCTTCAAAAATTAAATTGGAATCAAGTCGGACAATGCTATAATGATTAATTGTTCTATTTTCTTAACCCTGGTTATGTCCAAAACTTAAAAAGGATCATTTAAAAATATTTTACGGTACATCAAATGAGCTTCAAAAATTAAATTGGAATCAAATCGGACAATGCTATAATGAATAATTGTTTTATTTTCTTAACCCTGGTTATGTCCAAAACTTAAAAAGGATCATTTGAGTCATCTTGTATAACCTAAATATTAGTTTTAAAACAAATTTGAATAATAGATAACCGTAATTGAGTGAGATATGACTATTTTTTTAAAACATAATACATAAAATTATTTTTAAAAATTATTTAAGGTTAATCAAATTATATCTAAAAATTGAATTAAAATTAAATCGGTTATTAGTTATTACATTTTCTTAACTGTTGTTGTGTTCAAACCGTAAAAAACATCATTTGACAATCTTGTATATGCGAATGAGTAAATTTTAATTATATTCGAATAATAGATATTAGTAATAAAGTGAGATATATTTATTTTTTTAAAAAAAAATTCATAAGAAAAATTTTAAAAATAATTTACAGTCCATCAAATGAACTTCAAAGATTAAATTGAAATCAAATCGGACATTGCTATAATGATTAATTGTTCTATTTTCTTAACCCTGGTTTTGTCCAAAACTTAAAAAGGATCATTTGAGTCATCTTGTTTATACAAGATGACTCAATTTAAATATTAATTTTAAAATAAATTTAAATGATAGATCGGTAATTGAGTGAGATATGACTTTTTTTTAAAACATAATACACAAAATTATTTTTAAAAATTATTTAGGGTTAATCAAATTATAAGTAAAAATTGAATTAAAATTAAATCGGAACAATCGCCAACCCTATTAGTTATTACATTTTCCTAACCTTGGTTGTGTTAAAACCGCAAAAAACATCAATTGGCTATCTTGTATATGCGAAATAGTAAATTTAAATTATATTCGCATAATAGATATTAGTAATAGAGTGAGATATAATTATTTTTTTAAAAAACAATTCTTAAGAAAAATTTTTAAAATAATTTACAGTCCATCAATTGAACTTCAAAGATTAAATTGGAATCAAATCGGACAAAGCTATAATGATTAATTGTTCTATTTTCTTAACCCTGTTTATGTCCAAAACTTAAAAAGAATCATTTGAGTCATCTTGTATAACCTAAATATTAATTTTAAAATAAATTTGAATAATAGATAACCGTAATTGAGTGAGATATGACTATTTTTGTTAAAACATAATACATAAAATTATTTTTAAAAATTATTTAGGGTTAATCAAATTATATCTAAAAATTGAATTAAAATTAAATCGGAACAATCGCCAACCCTATTAGTTATTACATTTTCTTAACTCTTGTTGTGTTCGAACCGTAAAAAACATCATTTGACTATCTTGTATATGCGGAAGAGTAAATTTAAATTATATTCGAATAATAGATATTAGTAATAGAGTGAGATATAATTATTTTTTTGAAAAACAATTCATAAGAAAAATTTTAAAAATAATTTACAGTCCATCAAATGAACTTCAAAGAATAAATTGGAATCAAATCGGACAATGCTATAATGATTAATTGTTTTATTTTCTTAACCCTGTTTATGTCCAAAACTTAAAAAGGGTCATTTGAGTCATCATGATAACCTAAATATTAATTTTAAATTATATATGAATCATTAATAAACGTAATAGAGTGAGATATAACTATTTTTTAAAAACACAATACATAAAACTATTTTTTTTATACATAATACATAAAACTATTTTTAAAATTCTTTTAGGATTAACCAAATTATATCTAAAAATTGAATTAAAATTAAATCGGAACAATCGCCAACGCTATTAGTTATTACATTTTCTTAACTCTGGTTGTGTTCAAACCGTAAAATACATCATTTGGCTATCTTGTATATGCGAAACAGTATATTTAAATTCTATTCGAATAATAGATAACTGTAATAGAGTGAGATATAATTATTTTTTTAAAAAACAATTCATAAGAAAAATTTTAAAAATAATTTACGGTATATCAAATGAACTTCAAAAATTAAATTGGAATCAAATCGGACAATGCTATAATGATTAATTGTTCTATTTTCTGAACCCTGGTTATGTCCAAAACTTAAAAAGGATCATTTGAGTCATCTTGTATAACCTAAATGTTAATTTTAAAATAAATTTGAATAATAGATAACCGTAATTGAGTGAGATATGACAATTTTTTTTAAACACAATACATCAAAATATTTTTTAAAGTCATTTAGGTTTAATCAAATTATACCTAAAAATTAAATTAAAATTAAAACGGAACAATCTTTAACGCTATTAGTTATTATATTTTCTTAATTCTGGTTGTGTTCAAACCGTAAAAAACATCATTTGGCTATCTTGTATATGCGAAACAGTATATTTAAATTCTATTCGAATAATAGATAACTGTAATAGAGTGAGATATAATTATTTTTTTAAAAAACAATTCATAAGAAAAATTTTAAAAATAATTTACGGTATATCAAATGAACTTCAAAAATTAAATTGGAATCAAATCGGACAATGCTATAATGATTAATTGTTCTATTTTCTGAACCCTGGTTATGTCCAAAACTTAAAAAGGATCATTTGAGTCATCTTGTATAACCTAAATGTTAATTTTAAAATAAATTTGAATACTAGATAACCGTAATTGAGTGAGATATGACAATTTTTTTTAAACACAATACATCAAAATATTTTTTAAAGTCATTTAGGTTTAATCAAATTATACCTAAAAATTAAATTAAAATTAAAACGGAACAATCTTTAACGCTATTAGTTATTATATTTTCTTAATTCTGGTTGTGTTCAAACCGTAAAAAACATCATTTAGCTATCTTGTATATGCGAAATAGTATATTTAAATTCTATTCGAATAATAGATAACAGTAATAGAGTGATATAATTATTTTTTTTAAAAACAATTCATAAGAAAAATTTTAAAAATAATTTACGGTATATCAAATGAACTTCAAAAATTAAATTGGAATCAAATAATCGGACAATGCTATAATGATTAATTGTTCTATTTTCTTAACCCTGGTTATGTACAAAACTTAAAAAGGATCATTTGAGTCATCTTGTGTAACCTAAATATTAACTTTAAAATAAATTTGAATAATAGATAACCGTAATTGAGTGAGATATGACTATTTTTTTTAAACACAATACATAAAACTATTTTTAAAAATCATTTAGGGTTAATCAAATTATATCTAAAAATTGAATTAAAATTAAATCGGAACAATCGCCAACGCTATTAGTTATTAAATTTTCTTAACTCTGGTTGTATTCAAACCGTAAAAAAACATTATTTGGCTATCTTGTATGTGGGAAATAGTAAATTTAAATTCTATTCGAATAATAGATATCAGTAATAGAGTGAGATATATTTATTTTTTTTAAAAACAATTTATAAGAAAAATTTTAAAAATAATTTACAGTACATCAAATGAACTTCAAAAATTAAATTGGAATCAAATAGGACAATGCAATAATGATTAATTGTTCTATTTTCTTAACCCTGTTTATGTCCAAAACTTAAAAAGGATCATTTGAGTCATCTTGTATAACCTAAATATTAATTTTAAATTATATTTGAATAATAGATAACCGTAATTGAGTGAGATATGACAATTTTTTTTAAACACAATACATCAAAATATTTTTTAAAGTCATTTAGGTTTAATCAAATTATATCTAAAAATTGAATTAAAATTAAATCGGAACAATCGCCAACCCTATTAGTTATTACATTTTCTTAACTCTGGTTGTGTTCAAACCGCAAAAAACATCAATTGGCTATCTTGTATATGCGAAATAGTAAATTTAAATTATATTCGAATAATAGATATTAGTAATAAAGTGAGATATAATTATTTTTTTAAAAAACAATTCATAAGAAAATTTTTAAAAATAATTTACAGTACATCAAATGAGCTTCAAAAATTAAATTGGAATCAAATCGGACAATGCTATAATGATTAATTGTTTTATTTTCTTAACCCTGGTTATGTCCAAAACTTAAAAAGGATCATTTGAGTCATCTTGTATAAACATATAAATACAATATAAATATTAATTTTAAAATAAATTTAAATGATAGATAACCGTAATTGAGTGAGATATGACTTTTTTTTTAAAACATAATGCATAAAATTATTTTTAAAAATTATTTAGGGTTAATCAAATTATATCTAAAAATTGAATTAAAATTAAATCGGAACAATCGCAAACCCTATCAGTTATTACATTTTCTTAACTCTGGTTGTGTTCAAACCGCAAAAAACATCAATTGGCTATCTTGTATATGCGAAATAGTAAATTTAAATTATATTCGAATAATAGATATTAGTAATAGAGTGAGATATAATTATTTTTTTAAAAAACAATTCATAAGAAAAACTTTAAAATATTTTAAAAAATTACTTAGGGTTAAACAAATTATATCTAAAAATTAAATTGAAATCATATCGGAACAATAGCTATAGATAATAGAAATCTATTTTTTTATTCTGGTTATGTCCAAAAGTTAAAAAGGATCATTTGAGTCATCTTGATAACCTAAATATTAATTTTAAATTATATTTGAATAATAGATAACCGTAATTGAGTAAGATATGAATATTTTTTTAAAACATAAAACATAAAACTATTTTTAAAAATCATTTATGGTTAATCAAATTATATCTGAAAATAAAAATAAAATTAAATCTGAACAATCGTTAATGCGAAGAGTTATTATATTTTCTTAACTCTGGTTGTGTTCAAACCGTAAAAAACATCATTTGGCTATCTTGTATATGCGAAATATTAAATTTAAATTATATTCGAATAATAGATAACAGTAATAGAGTGAGATATGGTTAATTTTTTTAAGAACAATTCATAAGAAAAAATTTAAAAATAATTTACAGTACATTAAATGAACTTCTAAAATAAAATTAAAATCAAATCGGACAATGCTATAATGATAAATTGTTCTACTTTCGTAACCCTGATTATGTCCAAAACTTAAAAAGGATCATTTGGGTCATCTTGTATAACATAAATATTAATTTTAAAATAAATTTAAATAATAGAGAACCTTATTGAGTGAGATATGACTATTTTTTTAAACACAATACATCAAAATATTTTTAAAAGTCATTTAGGGTTAATCAAATTATATCTAAAAATTAAATTAAAATTAAAACGGAACAATCTTTAACGCTATCAGTTATTATATTTTCTTAATTCTGGTTGTGTTCAAACCGTAAAAAACATCATTTGGCTATCTTGTATATGCGACATAGTAAATTTAAATTCTATTCGAATAATAGATAACAGTAATAGAGTGAGATATAGATATTTTTTTAAACAACAATTCATGAGAAAAATTTTTAAAATAATTTACAGTACATCAAATGAACTTGAAAGATTAAATTGGATTCAAATCGATCAATGCTATAATGATTAATTTTTCTACTTTCTTAACCCGGGTTATGTCCAAATCTTAAAAAGGATCATTTGGGTCATCTTGATAACCTAAATATTAATTTTAAATTATATTTGAATAATAGATAACCGTAATTGAGTGAGATATGACTATTTTTTTTAAACGTAATACATCAAAATATTTTTAAAAGTCATTTAGGGTTAATCAAATTATATCTAAAAATTAAATTAAAATTAAAACGGAACAATCTTTAACGCTATTAGTTATTATATTTTCCTAATTCTGGTTGTGTTCAAACCGTAAAAAACATCATTTGGCTATCTTGTATATGCAAAATAGTATATTTAAATTCTATTCGAATAATAGATAACAGTAATAGGGTGAGATATAATTATTTTTTTAAAAAACAAATAATAAGAAAAATTTTTAAAATAATTTACAGTCCATCAAATGAACTTCAAAGATTAAATTGGAATCAAATCGGACAATGCTATAATGATTAATTTTTCTACTTTCTTAACCCTGGTTATGTCCAAAACTTAAAAAGGATCATTTGGGTCATCTTGATAACCTAAATATTAATTTTAAATTATATTTGAATAATAGATAACCGTAATTGAGTGAGATATGACTATTTTTTTTAAACGCAATACATCAAAATATTTTTAAAAGTCATTTAGGGTTAATCAAATTATATCTAAAAATTAAATTAAAATTAAAACGGAACAATCTTTATCGCTATTAGTTATTATATTTTCTTAATTCTGGTTGTGTTCAAACCGTAAAAAACATCATTTGGCTATCTTGTATATGCAAAATAGTAAATTTAAATCCTATTCGAATAATAGATAACAGTAATAGAGTGAGATATAATTATTTTTTTAAAAAACAATTCATAAGAAAATTTTTAAAAATAATTTACAGTACATCAAATAAGCTTCAAAAATTAAATTGGAATCAAGTCGGACAATGCTATAATGATTAATTGTTCTATTTTCTTAACCCTGGTTATGTCCAAAACTTAAAAAGGATCATTTGAGTCATCTTGTATAACCTAAATATTAATTTAAAAATAAATTTGAATAAGAGATAACCGTAATTGAGTGAGATATGACTATTTTTTTAAAAAATAATACATAATATTATTTTTAAAAATTATTTAAGGTTAATCAAATTATATCTAAAAATTGAATTAAAATTAAATAGGAACAATCGCCAACCCTATTAGTTATTACATTTTCTTAACTCTTGTTGTGTTCAAACCGTAAAAAACATCATTTGACTATCTTGTATATGCGAAAGAGTAAATTTAAATTATATTCGAATTATAGATATTAGTAATAGAGTGAGATATAATTATTTTTTTAAAAAACAATTCATAAGAAAAATTTTAAAATATTTTAAAAAATTACTTTGAGTTAAACAAATTATATCTAAAAATTAAATTGAAATCATATCGGAACAATAGCTATAGATAATAGAAATAGATTTTCTTTATTCTGGTTATGTCCAAAACTTAAAAAGGATCATTTGAGTCATCTTGTATAACCTAAATATTAATTTAAAAATAAATTTGAATAAGAGATAACCGTAATTGAGTGAGATATGACTATTTTTTTAAAACAAAATACATAATATTATTTTCAAAAATTATTTAAGGTTAATCAAATTATATTTAAAAATTGAATTAAAATTAAATAGGAACAATCGCCAACCCTATTAGTTATTACATCTTCTTAACTCTTGTTGTGTTCAAACCGTAAAAAACATCATTTGACAATCTTGTATATGCGAATGAGTAAATTTAAATTTTATTCGAATAATAGATATTAGTAATAGAGTGAGATATAATTATTTTTTTAAAAAACAATTTATAAGAAAAATTTTAAAAATAATTTACAGTCCATCAAATGAACTTCAAAGATTAAATTGAAATCAAATCGGACATTGCTATAATGATTAATTGTTCTATTTTCTGAACCCTGGTTTTGTCCAAAACTTAAAAAGGATCATTTGAGTCATCTTGTTTATAAAAGATGACTCAATTTAAATATTAATTTTAAAATAAATTTAAATGATAGATAACCGTAATTGAGTGAGATATGACTTTTTTTTTAAAACATAATACACAAAATTATTTTAAAAAATTATTTAGGGTTAATCAAATTATAAGTAAAAATTGAATTAAAATTAAATCGGAACGATCGCCAACCCTTTTAGTTATTTAATTTTCTTAACCTTGGTTGTGTTCAAACCGCAAAAAACATCAATTGGCTATCTTGTATATGCGAAATAGTAAATTTAAATTATATTCGCATAATAAATATTAGTAATAGAGTGAGATATAATTATTTTTTTAAAAAACAATTCTTAAGAAAAATTTTTAAAATAATTTACAGTCCATCAATTGAACTTCAAAGATTAAATTGGAATCAAATCGGACAATGCTATAATGATTAATTGTTCTATTTTCTTAACCCTGTTTATGTCCAAAACTTAAAAAGGATCATTTGAGTCTTCTTGTATAACCTAAATATTAATTTTAAAATAAATTTGAATAATAGATAACCGTAATTGAGTGAGATATGACTATTTTTTTAAACACAATACATCAAAATATTTTTAAAAGTCATTTAGAGTTAATCAAATTATATCTAAAAATTAAATTAAAATTAAAACGGAACAATCTTTAACGCCATCAGTTATTATATTTTCTTAACTCTGGTTTTGTTCAAACCGTAAAAAACATCATTTGGCTATCTTGTATATGCAAAATAGTAAATTTAAATTCTATTCGAATAATAGATAACAGTAATAGAGTGAGATATAATTATTTTTTTAAAAAACAATTCATAAGAAAAATTTTAAAAATTTTTTTTAGTACATCAAATGAGCTTGAAAAATTAAATTGGAATCAAATCGGACAATGCTATAATGATTAATTGTTCTATTTTCTGAACCCTGATTATGTCCAAAACTTAAAAAGGATCATTTGAGTCATCTTAACCTAAATATTAATTTTAAAATAAATTTGAATAATAGATAACCGTAATTGAGTGAGATATGACTATTTTTTTTAAACACAATATATCGAAATATTTTTAAAAGTCATTTAGGGTTAATCAAATTATATCTAAAAATTAAATTAAAATGAAAACGGAACAATCTTTAACGCTATTAGTTATTATATTTTCATAATTCTGGTTGTGTTCAAACCGTAAAAAACATCATTTGGCTATCTTGTATATGCGAAATCGTAAATTTAAATTCTATTCGAAGTATAGATAACAGTAATAGAGTGAGATATAATTATCTTTTTAAGAACAATTCATAAGAAAAATTTTAAAAATAATTTACAGTACATCAAATGAACGTCAGAGATTAAATTGGAATCAAATCGGACAATGCAATAATGATTAATTTTTCTACTTTCTTAACACTGGTTATGTCCAAAACTTAAAAAAGATTATTTGGGGCATCTTGATAACCTAAATATTAATTTTAAATTATATTTGAATAATAGATAACCGTAACTGAGTGAGATAAAACTATTTTTTTAAAACATAATACATAAAACTATTTTTAAAATTCATTTAGGGTTAACCTAATTATATCTAAAAATTGAATTAAAATTAAATCGGAACAATCGCCAACGCTATTAGTTATTACATTTTCTTAACTCTGGTTGTGTTCAAACCGTAAAAAACATCATTTGGCTATCTTGTATATGGGAAATAGTAAATTTAAATTCTATTCGAATAATAGATAACAGTAATAGAGAGATATATTATTATTTTTTTAAAAAAGAATTCATAAGAAAAATTTTAAAAATAATTTACAGTATATCAAATGAACTTCAAAAATTAAATTGGAATCAAATCGGACAATGCATTATTGATTAATTGTTCTATTTTCTTTACCCTGGTTATGTCCAAAACTTAAAAAGAATCATTTGAGTCATCTTGTGTAACCTAAATATTAATTTTAAAACAAATTTGAATAATAGATATCCGTAATTCAGTGAGATATGACTATTTTTTTTAAACAAAATAAATCAAAATAATTTAAAAAATTATTTAGGATTAATCAAATTATATCTAAAAATTATTATAAAATTAAATCGGAACAATCGCCAACGCTATTAGTTATTATATTTTCTTAACTCCGGTTATGTTATCATTTGGCTATCTTGTATATGCGAAATAGTAAATTTAAATTCTATTCGAATAATAGATAACAGTAATAGAGAGATATATAATTATTTGTTTAAAAAAGAATTCATAAGAAAAATTTTAAAAATAATTTACAGTATATCAAATGAACTTCAAAAATTAAATTGGAATCAAATCGGACAATGCATTATTGATTAATTGTTCTATTTTCTTTACCCTGGTTATGTCCAAAACTTAAAAGGGATCATTTGAGTCATCTTGTATAACCTATATGTTAATTTTAAAATAAATTTGAAAATTTTTAAAATAATTTACAGTCCATCAATTGAACTTCAAAGATTAAATTGGAATCAAATCGGACAATGCTATAATGATTAATTGTTCTATTTTCTTAACCCTGTTTATGTCCAAAACTTAAAAAGGATCATTTGAGTCATCTTGTATAACCTAAATATTAATTTTAAAATAAATTTGCATAATAGATAACCGTAATTGAGTGAGATTAGACTATTTTTTTAAAACCTAATACATAAAATTAATTTTAAAAATTATTTAAGGTTAATCAAATTATATCTAAAAATTGAATTAAAATTAAATCGGAACAATCGCCAACCCTATTAGTTATTACATTTTCTTAACCTTGGTTGTGTTCAAACCGCAAAAAACATCATTTGGCTATCTTGTATATGCGAAATAGTATATTTAAATTCTATTCGAATAATAGATATTAGTAATAGAGTGACATAGAATTATTTTTTTAAAAAACAATTCGTAAGAAAAATGTTTAAAATAATTTACAGTCCATCAATTGAACTTCAAAAATTAAATTGGAATCAAATCGGACAATGCTATAATGATAAATTGTTCTATTTTCTTAACCCTGTTTATGTCCAAAACTTAAAAAGGATCATTTGAGTCATCTTGTATAACCTAAATATTAATTTTAAATTATATTTGAATAATAGATAACCGTAATTGAGTGAGATATGACAATTTTTTTTAAACACAATACATCAAAATATTTTTAAAAATTATTTAAGGTTAATCAAATTATATCTAAAAATTGAATTAAGATTAAATCGGAACAATCGCCAACCCTATTAGTTATTACATTTTTTTAACCTTGGTTGTGTTCAAACCGCAAAAAACATCATTTGGCTATCTTGTATATGCGAAATAGTATATTTAAATTCTAAAATTGAATTAAAATTAAATCGGAACAATCGCCAACCCTATTAGTTATTACATTTTCTTAACCTTGGTTGTGTTCAAACCGCAAAAAAACATCAATTGGCTATCTTGTATATGCGAAATAGTAAATTTAAATTATATTCGCATAATAGATATTAGTAATAGAGTGACATAGAATTATTTTTTTAAAAAACAATTCGTAAGAAAAATTTTTAAAATAATTTACAGTCCATCAATTGAACTTCAAAGATTAAATTGGAATCAAATCGGACAATGCTATAATGATTAATTGTTCTATTTTCTTAACCCTGTTTATGTCCAAAACTTAAAAAGGATCATTTGAGTCATCTTGTATAACCTAAATATTAATTTTAAAATAAATTTGCATAATAGATAACCGTAATTGAGTGAGATATGACTATTTTTTTAAAACATAATACATAAAATTAATTTTAAAAATTATTTAAGGTTAATCAAATTATATCTAAAAATTGAATTAAGATTAAATCGGAACAATCGCCAACCCTATTAGTTATTACATTTTTTTAACCTTGGTTGTGTTCAAACCGCAAAAAACATCATTTGGCTATCTTGTATATGCGAAATAGTATATTTAAATTCTATTCGAATAATAGATAACAGTAATAGAGTGATATAATTATTTTTTTAAAAAACAATCCATAAGAAAAATTTTAAAAATAATTTACAGTACATCAAATGAACTTCAAAAATTAAATTGGAATCAAATCGGACAATGCTATAATGATTAATTGTTCTATTTTCTTAACCCTGTTTATGTCCAAAACTTAAAAAGGATCATTTGAGTCATCTTGTATAACCTAAATATTAATTTTAAATTATATTTGAATAATAGATAACCGTAATTGAGTGAGACATGACTATTTTTTTTAAACACAATACATCAAAATATTTTTAAAAGTCATTTAGGGTTAATCAAATTATATCTAAAAATTAAATTAAAATTAAAACGGAACAATCTTTAACGCTATTAGTTATTATATTTTAGTTATTAATTTTAAAATAAATTTGAATATTAGATAACCGTAATTGAGTGAGATATGACTATTTTTTTAAAACATAATACATAAAATTATTTTTAAAAATTATTTAAGGTTAATTAAATTATATCTAAAAATTGAATTAAAATTAAATCGGAACAATTGCCAACCCTATTAGTTATTACATTTTCTTAACTCTTGTTGTGTTCAAACCGTAAAAAACATCATTTGACTATCTTGTATATGCGAAATAGTAAATTTAAATTCTATTCGAATAATAGATAACAGTAATAGAGTGAGATATAATTATTTAGTACATCATGGAAAAATTTTAAAAATAATTTACAGTACATCAAATGAACTGCAGAAATTAAATTGGAATCAAATCGGACAATGCTATAATGATTAATTGTTCGATCTTCTGAACCCTGGTTACGTCCAAAACTTAAAAAGGATCATTTGAGTCATCTTGTATAACCTAAATATTCATTTTAAAATAAATGTGAATAATAGATAACCGTAATTGAGTAAGATATGACTATTTTTTTTAAACACAATACATCAAAATATTTTTTAAAGTCATTTAGGTTTAATCAAATTATACCTAAAAATTAAATTAAAATTAAAACGGAACAATCTTTAACGCTATTAGTTATTATATTTTCTTATTTCTGGTTGTGTTCAAATCGTAAAAAACATCATTTGGCTATATTGTAAATGCGAAATAGTAAATTTAAATTCTATTCGAATAATAGATAACAGTAATTGACTGAGATATGACTATTTTTTTTAAATACAACCATAAAACTATTTTTAAAAATCATTTAGGGTTAATCAAATTATATCTAAAAATTGAATTAAAATTAAATCGGAACAATCGCCAACGCTATTAGTTATTAAACTTTCTTAACTCTGGTTGTATTTAAACCATAAAAAACATCATTTGGCTATCTTGTATGTGGGAAATAGTAAATTTAAATTCTATTTGAATAATAGATAATAGTAATAGAGATATAATTATTTTTTTAAAAAACAATCCATAAGAAAAATTTTAAAAATAATTTACAGTACATCAAATGAACTTCAAAAATTAAATTGGAATCAAATCGGACAATGCAATAATGATTAATTGTTCTATTTTCTGAACCCTGGTTATGTCCAAAACTTAAAAAGGATCATTTGAGTCATCTTGTATAACCTAAATATTAATTTTAAATTATATTTGAATATCAGATAACCGTAATTGAGTGAGATATGACTATTTTTTTTAAACACAATACATCAAAATATTTTTAAAAGTCATTTAGGGTTAATCAAATTATATCTAAAAATTAAATTAAAATTAAAACGGAACAATCGCCAACGCTATTAGTTATTATATTTTCTTAATTCTGGTTGTGTTCAAACCGTAAAAAACATCATTTGGCTATCTTGTATATGCGAAATAGTAAATTTAAATTCTATTCGAATAATAGATAACAGTAATAGAGTAAGATATAATTATTTTTTTAAAAAAAAATTCATAAGAAAAATTTTAAAAATAATTTACAGTACATCAAATGAACTGCAAAAATTAAATTGGAATCAATTCGGACAATGCTATAATGATTAATTGTTCTATTTTCTTAACCCTAGTTAGTTCCAAAACTTAAAAAGGATCATTTGGGTCATCTTGATAACCTAAATATTAATTTTAAATTATATTCGAATAATAGATAACCGTTATTAAGTGAGATATGACTATTTTATTAAAACATAATACATAAAACTATTTTTAAAAATCATTTACGGTTATTCAAATTATATCTAAAAATTGAATTAAAATTAAATCGGAACAATCGCCAACGCTATTAGTTAATATATTTTCTTAATTCTGATTGTGTTCAAATCGTAAAACACATCATTTGGCTATCTTGTATATGCGAAATAGTAAATTTAAATTATATTCGAATAATAGATATTAGTAATAGAGTGAGATATAATAATTTTTTAAAACACAATTCATAAGAAAAATTTTTAAAATAATTTACAGTACATCAAATGAACTTCAAAAATTAAATTGGAATCAAATCGGACAATGCAATAATGGTTAATTGTTCTATTTTTTTAACCCTGGTTATGTCCAAAACTTAAAAAGGATCATTTGAGTCATCTTGTATAACCTAAATATTAATTTTAAAATAAATTTGAATAATAGATAACCGTAATTGAGTGAGATATGACTATTTTTTTTAAACACAATATCTCAAAATATTTTTAAAAATTATTTAAGGTTAATCAAATTATATCTAAAAATTAAATTAAAATTAAAACGGAACAATCTTTAACGCTATTAGTTAATATATTTTCTTAATTCTGGTTGTGTTCAAACCGTAAAACACATCATTTGGCTATCTTGTATATGCGAAATAGTAAATTTAAATTCTATTCGAATAATAGATAACAGTAATAGAGTGAGATATAATTATTTTTAAAAAAAACAAATCATAAGAAAAATTTTAAAAATAATTTACAGTACATCAAATGAACTTCAAAAATTAAATTGGAATCAAATTGGACAATGCTATAATGATTAATTGTTCTATTTTCTTAACCCTGGTTAGGTCCAAAACTTAAAAAGGATCATTTGGGTCATCCTGATAACCTAAATATTAATTTTAAATTATATTTGAATAATAGATAACCGTTATTGAGTGAGATATGACTATTTTATTAAAACATAATACATAAAACTATTTTTACAAATCATTTATGGTAAATCAAATTATATCTAAAAATTGAATTAAAATTAAATCGGAACAATTGCCAACGCTATTAGTTATTACATTTTCTTAACTCTGGTTGTGTTCAAACCGTAAAAAACATCATTTGGCTATGTTGTATATGCGAAATAGTAAATTTAAATTATATTCGAATAATAGATAACAGTAATAGAGTAAGATATAATAATTTTTTAAAAAACAATTCATAAGAAAAATTTTTAAATAATTTACAGTACATCAAATGAACTTCAAAAATTAAAATGGAATCAAATCGGACAATGCAATAATGGTTAATTGTTTTATTTTCTTAACCCTGGTTATGTTCAAAACTTAAAAAACATCATTTGGCTATCTTGTATATGCGAAATAGTAAATTTAAATTCTATTCGAATAATATATAACAGTAATAGAGTGAGATATAATTATTTTTTTAAAAAACAATTTATAAGAAAAATTTTAAAAAATTACTGTGTGTTAAACAAATTATATCTAAATATTAAATTGAAATCATATCGGAACAATAGCTATAGATAATAGAAATCGATTTTCTTTATTTTGGTTATGTCCAAAACTTAAAAAGAATCATTTGAGTCATTTCGATAACCTAAATATTAATTTTAAATCATATTTGAATAATAGATAACCGTAATTGAGTAAGATATGACTATTTTTTTAAAACATAATACTTAAAACTATTTTTAAAAATCATTTAGGGCTAATCAAATTATATCTGAAAATTAAAATAAAATTAAATCTGAACAATCGTTAATGCGAAGAGTTATTATATTTTCTTAACTCTGGTTGTGTTTAAACCGTAAAAAACATCATTTGGCTATCTTGTATATGCGAAATATTAAATTTAAATTATATTCGAATAATAGATAACAGTAATAGAGTGAGATATGGTTAATTTTTTTAAAAAGAATTCATAAGAAAAAATTTAAAAATAATTTACAGTACATTAAATGAACTTCAAAAATTAAATTTAAATCAAATCGGACAATGCTATAATGATTGTTTTATTTTCTTAACCCTGGTTATGTCCAAAACTTAAAAAGGATCATTTGAGTCATTTTGTATAACCTAAATATTAATTTTAAAATAAATTTGAATAATAGATAACCGTAATTGAGTGAGATATGACTATTTTTTTTAAACACAATACATAAAACTGTTTTTAAAAATCATTTAGGGTTAATCAAATTATATCTAAAAATTGAATTAAAATTAAATCTAAACAATCGCCAACGCTATTAGTTATTAAATTTTCTTAACTCTGGTTGTATTTAAACCGTAAAAAACATCATTTGGCTATCTTGTATGTAGGAATAGTAAATTTAAATTCTATTCGAATATTAGATAACAGTAATAAAGATATATTTATTTTTTTTAAAAAAAATCCATTAGAAAAATTTTAAAAATAATTTACAGTACATTAAATGAACTTCAAAAATTAAATTGGAATCAAATCGGACAATGCTATAATGATTGTTTTATTTTCTTAACCCTGGTTATGTCTAAAACTTAAAAAGGATCATTTGAGTCATCTTGTATAACCTAAATATTAATTTTAAAATAAATGTGAATAATAAATAACCGTAATTGAGTGAGATATGACTATTTTTTTTAAACACAACACATAAAACTATTTTTAAAAATCATTTAGGGTTAATCAAATTATATCTAAAAATTGAATTAAAATTAAATCGGAACAATCGCCAACGCTATTAGTTATTAAATTTTCTTAACTCTGGTTGTATTCAAACCATAAAAAACATCATTTGGCTATCTTGTATGTGGAAAATAGTAAATTTAAATTCTATTTGAATAATAGATAATAGTAATAGAGATATAATAATTTTTTAAAAAACAATTCATAAGAAAAATTTTTAAAAGAATTTACAGTACATCAAATGAACTTCAAAAATTAAATTGGAATCAAATCGGACAATGCAATAATGGTCAATTGTTCTATTTTTTTAACCCTGGTTATGTCCAAAACTTAAAAAGGATCATTTGAGTCATCTTGTATAACCTAAATATTAATTTTAAAATAAATTTGAATAATAGATAACCGTAATTAAGTGAGATATGACTATTTTTTTTAAACACAATATCTCAAAATATTTTTAAAAATTATTTAAGGTTAATCAAATTATATCTAAAAATTAAATTAAAATTAAAACGGAACAATCTTTAACGCTATTAGTTAATATATTTTCTTAATTCTGGTTGTGTTCAAACCGTAAAACACATCATTTGGCTATCTTGTATATGCGAAATAGTAAATTTAAATTCTATTCGAATAATAGATAACAGTAATAGAGTGAGATATAATTATTTTTAAAAAAAACAAATCATAAGAAAAATTTTAAAAATAATTTACAGTACATCAAATGAACTTCAAAAATTAAATTGGAATCAAATTGGACAATGCTATAATGATTAATTGTTCTATTTTCTTAACCCTGGTTAGGTCCAAAACTTAAAAAGGATCATTTGGGTCATCCTGATAACCTAAATATTAATTTTAAATTATATTTGAATAATAGATAACCGTTATTGAGTGAGATATGACTATTTTATTAAAACATAATACATAAAACTATTTTTACAAATCATTTATGGTAAATCAAATTATATCTAAAAATTGAATTAAAATTAAATCGGAACAATTGCCAACGCTATTAGTTATTACATTTTCTTAACTCTGGTTGTGTTCAAACCGTAAAAAACATCATTTGGCTATGTTGTATATGCGAAATAGTAAATTTAAATTATATTCGAATAATAGATAACAGTAATGGAGTAAGATATAATAATTTTTTAAAAAACAATTCATAAGAAAAATTTTTAAATAATTTACAGTACATCAAATGAACTTCAAAAATTAAAATGGAACCAAATCGGACAATGCAATAATGGTTAATTGTTTTATTTTCTTAACCCTGGTTATGTTCAAAACTTAAAAAACATCATTTGGCTATGTTGTATATGCGAAATAGTAAATTTAAATTATATTCGAATAATAGATAACAGTAATAGAGTGAGATATAATTATTTTTTTAAAAAACAATTTATAAGAAAAATTTTAAAATATTTAAAAAAATTACTGTGTGTTAAACAAATTATATCTAAATATTAAATTGAAATCATATCGGAACAATAGCTATAGATAATAAAAATCAATTTTCTTTATTCTGGTTACGTCCAAAACTTAAAAAGGATCATTTGAGTCATCTTGATAACCTAAATATTAATTTTAAATCATATTTGAATAATAGATAACCGTAATTGAGTAAGATATGACTATTTTTTTAAAACATAATACTTAAAACTATTTTTAAAAATCATTTAGGACTAATCAAATTATATCTGAAAATTAAAATAAAATTAAATCTGAACAATCGTTAATGCGAAGAGTTATTATATTTTCTTAACTCTGGTTGTGTTTAAACCGTAAAAAACATCATTTGGCTATCTTGTATATGCGAAATATTAAATTTAAATTATATTCGAATAATAGATAACAGTAATAGAGTGAGATATGGTTAATTTTTTTAAAAAGAATTCATAAGAAAAAATTTAAAAATAATTTACAGTACATTAAATGAACTTCAAATATTAAATTGAAATCAAATCGGACAATGCTATAATGATTGTTTTATTTTCTTAACCCTGGTTATGTTCAAAACTTAAAAAGGATCATTTAAGTCATCTTGTATAACCTAAATATTAATTTTAAATTATATTTGAATAATAGATAACCGTAATTGAGTGAGATATGACTATTTTTTTTTTACACAATACATCAAAATATTTTTAAAAGTCATTTAGGGTTAATCAAATTATATCTAAAAATTAAATTAAAATTAAAACAGAACAATCTTTAACGCTATTAGTTATTATATTTTCATAATTCTGGTTGTGTTTAAACTGTAAAAAACATCATTTGGCTATCTTGTATGTGGGAAATAGTAAATTTAAATTCTATTTGAATAATAGATAATAGTAATAGAGATATAATTATTTTTTTAAAAAACAATCCATAAGAAAAATTTTAAAAATAATTTACAGTAGATCAAATGAACTTCAAAAATTAAATTGGAATCAAATCGGACAATGCAATAATGATTAATTGTTCTATTTTCTGAACCCTGGTTATGTCCAAAACTTAAAAAGGATCATTTGAGTCATCTTATATAACCTAAATATTAATTTTAAAATAAATTTGAATAATAGATAACCGTAATTGAGAGAGATATGACTATTTTTTTTAAACATAATACTTAAAACTATTTTTAAAAATCATTTAGGGCTAATCAAATTATATCTGAAAATT
Source organism: Anthonomus grandis grandis (assembly GCF_022605725.1). Taxonomy (NCBI): domain Eukaryota; kingdom Metazoa; phylum Arthropoda; class Insecta; order Coleoptera; family Curculionidae; genus Anthonomus; species Anthonomus grandis. The sequence continues at coordinate 4,995,359 of NC_065561.1, forward strand.
AAAATAAAATTAAATCTGAACAATCGTTAATGCGAAGAGTTATTATATTTTCTTAACTCTGGTTGTGTTCAAACCGTAAAAAACATCATTTGGCTATCTTGTATATGCGAAATAGTAAATTTAGATTATATTCGAATAATAGATAACAGTAATAGAGTGAGATATGGTTAATTTTTTTAAAAACAATTCATAAGAAAAAATTTAAAAATAATTTACAGTACATTAAATGAACTTCAAAAATTAAATTGGAATCAAATCGGACAATGCTATAATGATTGTTTTATTTTCTTAACCCTGGTTATGTCCAAAACTAAAAAGGATCATTTGAGTCATCTTGTATAACCTAAATATTAATTTTAAAATAAATTTGAATAATAGATAACCGTAATTGTGTGAGATATGACTATTTTTTCTAAACACAATACATAAAACTATTTTTAAAAATCATTTAGGGTTAATCAAATTATATCTAAGAATTGAATTAAAATTAAATCGAAACAATCGCCAACGCTATTAGTTATTAAATTTTCTTAACTCTGGTTGTATTCAAACCGTAAAAAACATCATTTGGCTATCTTGTATGTAGGAATAGTAAATTTCAATTCTATTCGAATAATAGATAACAGTAATAAAGATATAATTATTTTTTTTTTTTAAATCCATAAGAAAAATTTTAAAAATAATTTACCGTACATCAAATGAACTTCAAAGATTAAATTGGAATTAAATCGGACAATGCTATAATGATTAATTGTTCTATTTTCTGAACCCTGGTTATGTCCAAAACTTAAAAAGGATCATTTGAGTCATCTTGTATAACCTAAATATTAATTTTAAAATAAATGTGACTAATAGATAACCGTAATTGAGTGAGATATGACTATTTTTTTTAAACACAATACAACAAAATATTTTTTAAAGTCATTTAGGTTTAATCAAATTATACCTAAAAATTAAATTAAAATTAAAACGGAACAATCTTTAACGCTATTAGTTATTATATTTTCTTATTTCTGGTTGTGTTCAAATCGTAAAAAACATCATTTGGCTATATTGTAAATGCGAAATAGTAAATTTAAATTCTATTCGAATAATAGATAACAGTAATTGACTGAGATATGACTATTTTTTTTAAACACAATACATAAAACTATTTTTAAAAATCATTTAGGGTTAACCAAATTATATCTAAAAATTGAATTAAAATTAAATCGGAACAATCGCCAACGCTATTAGTTATTAAATTTTCTTAACTCCGGTTGTAAAAAACATCATTTGGCTATCTTGTATGTGGGAAATAGTAAATTTAAATTCTATTCGAATAATAAATAATAGTAATAGAGATATAATTATTTTTTTTAAAAACAATCCATAAGAAAAATTTTAAAAATAATTTACAATACATCAAATTAACTTCAAAAATTAAATTGAAATCAAATCGGACAATGCTATAATGATTAATTGTTCTATTTTCTGAACCCTGGTTATGTCCAAAACTTAAAAAGGATCATTTGAGTCATCTTGTATAACCTAAATATTAATTTTAAAATAAATGTGACTAATAGATAACCGTAATTGAGTGAGATATGACTATATTTTTTAAACACAATACATCAAAATATTTTTAAAAGTCATTTAGGGTTAATCAAATTATATCTAAAAATTAAATTAAAATTAAAACGGAACAATCTTTAACGCTATTAGTTATTATATTTTCATAATTCTGGTTGTGTTCAAACTGTAAAAAACATCATATGGCTATCTTGTATATGCGAAATAGTAAATTTAAATTCTATTCGAATAATAGATATTAGTAATAGAGTGAGATATAATTATTTTTTTAAAAAACAACTCATAAGAAAAATTTTAAAAATAATTTACAGTACATCAAATGAACTTCAAAGATTAAATTGGAATCAAATCGGACAATGCTATAATGATTAATTGTTCTATTTTCTGAACCCTGGTTATGTCCAAAACTTAAAAAGGATCATTTGAGTCATCTTGTATAACCTAAATATTAATTTTAAAATAAATTTGAATAATAGATAACCGTAATTGAGTGAGATATGACTATTTTTTTAAACACAATATCTCAAAATATTTTTAAAAATTATTTAGGGTTAATCAAATTACATCTAAAAATTAAATTAAAATTAAATCGGAACAATAGTTAACGGGAAGAGTTATTATATTTTCTTAATTCTGGTTGTGTTAAAACTGTAAAAAACATCATTCGGCTATCTTGTATATGCGAAATAGTAAATTTAAATTCTATTCGAATAATAGATAACAGTAATAGAGTGAGATATAATTATTTTTTTAAAAAACAATTCATAAGAAAAATTTTAAAATAATTTAAAAAATTACTTTGAGTTAAACAAATTATATCTAAAAATTAAATTGAAATCATATCGAAACAATAGGTATAGATAATAGAAATCGATTTTTTTTTATTCTGGTTATGTCCAAAACTTAAAAAGGATCATTTGAGTCATCTTGATAACCTAAATATTAATTTTAAATCATATTTGAATAATAGATAACCGTAATTGAGTAAGATATGACAATTTTTTAAAACATTATACTTAAAACTATTTTTAAAAATCATTTAGGGCTAATCAAATTATATCTGAAAATTAAAATAAAATTAAATCTGAACAATCGTTAATGCGAAGAGTTATTATATTTTCTTAACTCTGGTTGTGTTCAAACCGTAAAAAAATCATTTGGCTATCTTGTATATGCGAAATAGTAAATTTAAATTATATTCGAATAATAGATATTAGTAATAGAGTGAGATATAATAATTTTTTAAAAAACAATTCATAAGAAAAATTTTTAAAATAATTTACAGTACATCAAATGAACTTCAAAAATTAAATTGGAATCAAATCGGACAATGCAATAATGGTTAATTGTTATATTTTCTTAACCCTGGTTATGTCCAAAACTTGAAAAGGATCATTTCAGTCATCTTGTATAACCTAAATATTAATTTTAAAATAAATTTGAATAATAGATAACCGTAATTGAGTGAGATATGACTATTTTTTTTAAACACAATACATCAAAATATTTTTAAAAGTCATTTAGGGTTAATCAAATTATATCTAAAAATTGAATTAAAATTAAATCGGAACAATCGCCAACCCTATTAGTTATTACATTTTCTTAACTCTTGTTGTGTTCAAACCGTAAAAAACATCATTTGACTATCTTGTATTTGCGAAATAGTAAATTTAAATTCTATTCGAATAATAGAAAACAGTAATAGAGTGAAATATAATTATTTTTTTAAAAAACAACTTATAAGAAAAATTTTAAAAATAATTTACAGTACATCAAATGAATGCAAAAATGAAATTGGAATCAAATCGGACAATGCTATAATGATTAATTGTTCTATTTTCTTAACCCTGGTTATGTACAAAACTTAAAAAGGATCATTTCAGTAATCTTGTATAACCTAAATATTAATTTTAAAATAAATTTAAATAATAGATAACCGTAATTGAGTGAGATATGACTATTTTTTTAAAACATAATACATAAAATTATTTTTAAAAATTATTAAGGGTTAATCAAATTATATCTAAAAATTGAATTAAAATTAAATCGGAACAATCGCCAACGCTATTAGTTATTAAATTTTCTTAACTCTGGTTGTATTCAAACCGTAAAAAACATCATTTGTCTATCTTGTATATGCAAAATAGTAAATTTAAATTCTATTCGAATAATAGATAACAGTAATAGAGTAAGATATAATTATTTTTTTAAAAAACAATTCATAAGAAAAATTTTAAAAATAATTTACAGTACATCAAATGAACTGCAAAAATTAAATTGGAATCAAATCGGACAATGCTATAATGATTAATTGTTCTATTTTCTTAACCCTGGTTAGGTCCAAAACTTAAAAAGGATCATTTGGGTCATCTTGATAACCTAAATATTAATTTTAAATTATATTTGAATAATAGATAACCGTTATTAAGTGAGATATGACTATTTTATTAAAACATAATACATAAAACTATTTTTAAAAATCATTTACGGTTAATCAAATTATATCTAAAAATTGAATTAAAATTAAATCGGAACAATCGCCAACGCTATTAGTTATTACATTTTCTTAACTCTGGTTGTGTTTAAACCGTAAAAAACATCATTTGGCTATCTTGTATATGCGAAATAGTAAATTTAAATTATATTCGAATAATAGATATTAGTAATAGAGTGAGATATAATAATTTTTTAAAAAACAAATCATAAGAAAAATTTTTAAAATAATTTACAGTACATCAAATGAACTTAAAAAATTAAATTGGAATCAAATCGGACAATGCAATAATGGTTAATTGTTCTATTTTTTTAACCCTGGTTATGTCCAAAACTTAAAAAGGATCATTTGAGTCATCTTGTATAACCTAAATATTAATTTTAAAATAAATTTGAATAATAGATAACCGTAATTGAGTGAGATATGACTATTTTTTTTAAACGCAATATCTCAAAATATTTTTAAAAATTATTTAGGGTTAATCAAATTATATCTAAAAATTAAATTAATATTAAAACGGAACAATCTTTAACGCTATTAGTTAATATATTTTCTTAATTCTGGTTGTGTTCGAACCGTAAAACACATCATTTGGCTATCTTGTATATGCGAAATAGTAAATTTAAATTCTATTCGAATAATAGATAACAGTAATAGAGTGAGATATAATTATTTTTTAAAAAAACAAATCATAAGAAGAATTTTAAAAATAATTTACAGTACATCAAATGAACTTCAAAAATTAAATTGGAATCAAATCGGACAATGCTATAATGATTAATTGTTCTATTTTCTTAACCCTGGTTAGGTCCAAAACTTAAAAAGGATCATTTGGGTCATCCTGATAACCTAAATATTAATTTTAAATTATATTTGAATAATAGATAACCGTTATTGAGTGAGATATGACTATTTTATTAAAACATAATACATAAAACTATTTTTACAAATCATTTACGGTAAATCAAATTATATCTAAAAATTGAATTAAAATTAAATCGGAACAATCGCCAACGCTATTAGTTATTACATTTTCTTAACTCCGGTTGTGTTCAAACCGTAAAAAACATCATTTGGCTATCTTGTATATGCGAAATAGTAAATTTAAATTATATTCGAATAATAGATAACAGTAATAGATTGAGATATAATAATTTTTTTAAAAACAATTCATAAGAAAACTTTTTAAAATAATTTACAGTACATCAAATAAACTTGAAAAATTAAAATGGAATCAAATCGGACAATGCAATAATGGTTAATTGTTCTATTTTCTTAACCCTGGTTATGTCCAAAACTTAAAAAACATCATTTGGCTATCTTGTACATGCAAAATAGTAAATTTAAATTCTATTCGAATAATAGATAACAGTAATAGAGTGAGATATAATTATTTTTTTAAAAAACAATTCATAAGAAAAATTTTAAAATATTTTAAAAAATTACTGTGTGTTAAACAAATTATATCTAAAAATTAAATTGAAATCATATCGGAACAATAGCTATAGATAATAGAAATCGATTTTCTTTATTCTGGTTATATCCAAAACTTAAAAAGGATCATTTGAGTCATCTTGATAACCTAAATATTAATTTTAAATCATACTTAAATAATAGATAACCGTAATTGAGTAAGATATGACTATTTTTTTAAAACATAATACTTAAAACTATTTTTAAAAATCATTTAGGGCTAATCAAATTATATCTGAAAATTAAAATAAAATTAAATCTGAACAATCGTTAATGCGAAGAGTTATTATATTTTCTTAACTCTGGTTGTGTTCAAACCGTAAAAAACATCATTTGGCTATCTTGTATATGCGAAATATTAAATTTAAATTATATTCGAATAATAGATAACAGTAATAGAGTGAGATATGGTTAATTTTTTTAAAAAGAATTCATAAGAAAAAATTTACAGTACATTAAATGAACTTCAAAAATTAAATTGGAATCACATCGGACAATGCTATAATGATTGTTTTATTTTCTTAACCCTGGTTATGTCCAAAACTTAAAACGGATCATTTGAGTCATCTTGTATAACCTAAATATTAATTTTAAAATAAATTTGAATAATAGATAACCGTAATTGAGTGAGATATGACTATTTTTTTTAAACACAATACATCAAAATATTTCTTAAAGTCATTTAGGTTTAATCAAATTATACCTAAAAATTAAATTAAAATTAAAACGGAACAATCTTTAACGCTATTAGTTATTATATTTTCTTATTTCTGGTTGTGTTCAAATCGTAAAAAACATCATTTGGCTATATTTTAAATGCGAAAGAGTAAATTTGAATTCTATTCGAATAATAGATAACCGTAATTGAGTGAGATATGACTATTTTTTTTAAACACAATACATAAAACTATTTTTAAAAATCATTTAGGGTTATCAAATTATATCTAAAAATTGAATTAAAATTAAATCGGAACAATCGCCAACGCTATTAGTTATTAAATTTTCTTAACTCTGGTTGTATTCAAACCGTAAAAAACATCATTTGGCTATCTTGTATATGCGAAATAGTAAATTTAAATTCTATTCGAATAATAGATAACCGTAATTGAGTGAAATATGACTATTTTTTTTCAACACGATACATAAAACTATTTTTAAAAATCATTTAGGGTTAATCAAATTATATCTAAAAATTGAATTAAAATTAAATCGAAACAATCGCCAACGCTATTAGTTATTATATTTTCTTAATTCTGGTTGTGTTCAAACCGTAAAAAACATCATTTGACTATCTTGTATTTGCGAAATAGTAAATTTAAATTCTATTCGAATAATAGATAACAGTAATAGAGTGAGATATAATTATTTTTTTAAAAAACAACTCATAAAAAAAATTTTAAAAATAATTTACAGTACATCAAATGAACTGCAAAAATTAAATTGGAATCAAATCGGACAATGCTATAATGATTAATTGTTCTATTTTCTTAACCCTGGTTATGTACAAAACTTAAAAAGGATTATTTCAGTCATCTTGTATAACCTAAATATTAATTTTAAAATAAATTTGAATAATAGATAACCGTAATTGAGTGAGATATGACTATTTTTTTAAAACATAATACATAAAATTATTTTTAAAAATTATTTAAGGTTAATCAAATTATATCTAAAAATTGAATTAAAATTAAATCGGAACAATCGCCAACGCTATTAGTTATTAAATTTTCTTAACTCTGGTTGTATTCAAACCGTAAAAAACATCATTTGGATATCTTGTATATGCGAAATAGTAAATTTAAATTCTATTCGAATAATAGATAACCGTAATTGAGTGAAATATGACTATTTTTTTTAAACACGATACATAAAACTATTTTTAAAAATCATTTAGGGTTAAACAAATTATATCTAAAAATTAAATTAAAATTAATTCGGATCAATCGTTAACGCGAAGAGTTATTATATTTTCTTAATTCTGGTTGTGTTCAAACCGTGAAAAACATCATTTGGCTATCTTGTATATGCGAAATAGTAAATTAAAATTCTATTCGAATAATAGATAACAGTAATAGAGTGAGATATAATTATTTTTTTAAAAAACAATTCATAAGAAAAATTTAAAAAATAATTTACAGTACATCAAATTAACTGCAAAAATTAAATTGGAATAAAATCGGACAATGCTATAATGATTAATTGTTCTATTTTCTTAACCCTGGTTAGGTCCAAAACTTAAAAAGGATCATTTGAGTCATCTTGAAAACCTAAATATTAATTTTAAATCATAGTTGAATAATAGATAACCGTAATTGAGTAAGATATGACTATTTTCTTAAAACATAATACTTAAAACTATTTTTAAAAATCATTTAGGGCTAATCAAATTATATTTGAAAATTAAAATAAAATTAAATCTGAACAATCGTTAATGCGAAGAGTTATTATATATTCTTAACACTGGTTGTGTTCAAACCGTAAAAAACATCATTTGGCTATCTTGTATATGCGAAATATTAAATTTAAATTATATTCGAATAATAGATAACAGTAATAGAGTGAGATATGGTTAATTTTTTTAAAAAGAATTCATAAGAAAAAATTTAAAAATAATTTACAGTACATTAACTGAACTTCAAAAATTAAATTGGAAACAAATCGGACAATGCTATAATGATTGTTTTATTTTCTTAACCCTGGTTATGTCCAAAACTTAAAAAGGATCATTTGAGTCATCTTGTATAACCTAAATATTAATTTTAAAATAAATTTGAATAATAGATAACCGTAATTGAGTGAGATATGACTATTTTTTTTAAACACAATACATAAAACTATTTTTAAAAATCATTTAGGGTTAATCAAATTATATCTAAAAATTGAACTAAAATTAAATCGAAACAATCGCCAACGCTATTAGTTATTAAATTTTCTTAACTCTGGTTGTATTCAAACCGTAAAAAACATCATTTGGCTATATTGTATGAAGGAATAGTAAATTTAAATTCTATTCAAATAATAGTAATTAGTAACAGAGTAAGATATAATTATTTTTTTAAAAAACAATTCATAAGAAAAATTTTAAAAATAATTTACAGAACATCAAATGAACTTCAAAGATTAAATTGGAATCAAATCGGACAATGCTATAATGATTAATTGTTTTATTTTCTTAACCCTGGTTATGTCCAAAACTTAAAAAGGATCATTTGAGTCATCTTGTATAACCTAAATATTAATTTTAAAACAAATTTGAATAATAGATAACCGTAATTGTGTGAGATATGACTATTTTTTTTCAACACAATACATCAAAATATTTTTTAAAGTCATTTAGGTTTATTCAAATTATACCTAAAAACTAAATTAAAATTAAAACGGAACAATCTTTAACGCTATTATTTATTATATTTTCTTATTTCTGGTTGTGTTCAAATCGTAAAAAACATCATTTGGCTATCTTGTATATGCGAAATAGTAAATTTAAATTCTATTCGAATAATAGATAACAGTAATAGAGTGAGATATAATTATTTTTTTAAAAAACAATTCATAAGAAAAATTTTAAAATATTTTAAAAAATTACTTTGTGTTAAACAAATTATATCTAAAAATTAAATTAAAATCATATCGGAACAATAGCTATAGATAATAGAAATCGATTTTCTTTTTCTGGTTATGTCCAAAACTTAAAAAGGATCATTTGAGTCATCTTGTATAACCTAAATATTAATTTTAAAATAAATTTGAATAATAGATAACCGTAATTGAGTGAGATATAACTATTTTTTCTAAACACAATACATAAAACTATTTTTAAAAATCATTTAGGGTTAATCAAATTATATCTAAGAATTGAATTAAAATTAAATCGAAACAATCGCCAACGCTATTAGTTATTAAATTTTCTTAACTCTGGTTGTATTCAAACCGTAAAAAACATCATTTGGCTATTTTGTATGTAGGAATAGTAAATTTAAATTCTATTCGAATAATAGATAACAGTAATAAAGATATAATTATTTTTTTAAAAAACAATTCATAAGAAAAAATTTAAAAATAATTTACAGTACATCAAATGAACTGCAAAAATTAAATTGGAATCAAATCGGACAATGCTATAATGGTTAATTGTTCTATTTTCTTAACCCTGGTTAGGTCCAAAACTTAAAAAGGATCATTTGGGTCATCTTGATAACCTAAATATTAATTTTAAAATAAATTTGAATAATAGATAACCGTAATTGAGAGAGATATGACTATTTTTTTTAAACACAATATCTCAAAATATTTTTTAAAACTATTTAGGGTTAATCAAATTTCATCTAAAAATTAAATTAAAATTAAAACGGAACAATCTTTAACGCTATTAGTTATTATATTTTCTTATTTCTGGTTGTGTTCAAATCGTAAAAAACATGATTTGGCTATATTGTAAATGCGAAATAGTAAATTTAAATTCTATTCGAATAATAGATAACCGTAATTGAGTGAGATATGACTATTTTTTTTAAACGCAATATCTCAAAATATTTTTAAAAATTATTTAGGGTTAATCAAATTATATCTAAAAATTAAATTTAAATTAAAACGGAACAATCTTTAACGCTATTAGTTAATATATTTTCTTAATTCTGGTTGTGTTCAAACCGTAAAACACATCATTTGGCTATCTTGTATATGCGAAATAGTAAATTTAAATTCTATTCGAATAATAGATAACAGTAATAGAGTGAGATATAATTATTTTTTAAAAAAACAAATCATAAGAAGAATTTTAAAAATAATTTATAGCAAATGAACTTCAAAAATTAAATTGGAATCAAATCGGACAATGCTATAATGATTAATTGTTCTATTTTCTTAACCCTGGTTAGGTCCAAAACTTAAAAAGGATCATTTGGGTCATCCTGATAACCTAAATATAAATTTTAAATTATATTTGAATAATAGATAACCGTTATTGAGTGAGATATGACTATTTTATTAAAACATAATACATAAAACTATTTTTACAAATCATTTACGGTAAATCAAATTATATCTAAAAATTGAATTAAAATTAAATCGGAACAATCGCCAAGGCTATTAGTTATTACATTTTCTTAACTCTGGTTGTGTTCAAACCGTAAAAAACATCATTTGGCTATTTTGTATATGCGAAATAGTAAATTTAAATTATATTCGAATAATAGATATTAGTAATAGAGTGAGATATAATAATTTTTTAAAAAACAATTCATAAGAAAAATTTTTAAAATAATTTACAGTACATCAAATGAACTTCAAAAATTAAATTGGAATCAAATCGGACAATGCAATAATGGTTATTGTTCTATTTTTTTAACCCTTGTTATGTCCAAAACTTAAAAAGGATCATTTGAGTCATCTTGTATAACCTAAATATTAATTTTAAAATAAATTTGAATAATAGATAACCGTAATTGAGTGAGATATGACTATTTTTTTAAACGCAATATCTCAAAATATTTTAAAAAATTATTTAGGGTTAATCAAATTATATCTAAAAATTAAATTAAAATTAAAACGGAACAATCTTTAACGCTATTAGTTATTAAATTTTCTTAACTCTGGTTGTATTCAAACCGTAAAAAACATCATTTGGCTATCTTGTATGTGGGAAATAGTAAATTTAAATTCTATTCGAATAATAGATAATAGTAATAGAAATATAATTATTTTTTTAAAAAACAATCCATAAGAAAAATTTTAAAAATAATTTACAGTACATCAAACTAACTTTAAAAATTAAATTGAAATCAAATCGGACAATGCAATAATGATTAATTGTTCTATTTTCTGAACCCTTTTTATGTCCAAAACTTAAAAAGGATCATTTGAGTCATCTTGTATAACCTAAATATTAATTTTAAATTATATTTGAATAGATAACCGTAATTGAGTGAGATATGACTATATTTTTTAAACACAATACATCAAAATATTTTTAAAAGTCATTTAGGGTTAATCAAATTATATCTAAAAATTAAATTAAAATTAAAACGGAACAATCTTTAACGCTATTAGTTATTATATTTTCATAATTCTGGTTGTGTTCAAACTGTAAAAAACATCATATGGCTATCTTGTATATGCGAAATAGTAAATTTAAATTCTATTCGAATAATAGATATTAGTAATAAAGTGAGATATAATTATTTTTTTAAAAAACAACTCATAAGAAAAATTTTAAAAATAATTTACAGTACATCAAATGAACTTTAAAGATTAAATTCGAATCAAATCGGACAATGCTATAATGATTAATTGTTCTATTTTCTGAACCCTGGATATGTCCAAAACTTAAAAAGGATAATTTGAGTCATCTTGTATAACCTAAATATTAATTTTAAAATAAGTTTGAATAATAGATAACCGTAATTGAGTGAGATATGACTATTTTTTTTAAACACAATACATCAAAATATTTTTTAAAGTCATTTAGGTTTAATCAAATTATACCTAAAAATTAAATTAAAATTAAAACGGAACAATCTTTAACGCTATTAGTTATTATATTTTCTTATTTCTGGTTGTGTTCAAATCGTAAAAAACATCATTTGGCTATATTGTAAATGCGAAAGAGTAAATTTAAATTCTATTCGAATAATAGATGACCGTAATTGAGTGAGATATGACTATTTTTTTTAAACACAATACATAAAACTATTTTTAAAAATCATTTAGGGTTATCAAATTATATCTAAAAATTGAATTAAAATTAAATCGGAACAATCGCCAACGCTATTAGTTATTAAATTTTCTTAACTCTGGTTGTATTCAAACCGTAAAAAACATCATTTGGCTATCTTGTATATGCGAAATAGTAAATTTAAATTCTATTCGAATAATAGATAACAGTAATAGAGTGAGATATAATTATTTTTTTAAAAAACAACTCATAAGAAAAATTTTAAAAATAATTTACAGCACATCAAATGAACTGCAAAAATTAAATTGGAATCAAATCGGACAATGCTATAATGATTAATTGTTCTATTTTCTTAACCCTGGTTATGTACAAAACTTAAAAAGGATCATTTCAGTCATCTTGTATAACCTAAATATTAATTTTAAAATAAATTTGAATAATAGATAACCGTAATTGAGTAAGATATGACTATTTTTTTAAAACATAATACATAAAATTATTTTTAAAAATTATTTAAGGTTAATCAAATTATATCTAAAAATTGAATTAAAATTAAATCGGAACAATCGCCAACGCTATTAGTTATTAAATTTTCTTAACTCTGGTTGTATACAAACCGTAAAAAACATCATTTGGATATCTTGTATATGCGAAATAGTAAATTTAAATTCTATTCGAATAATAGAGTGAGATATAATTATTTTTTTAAAAAACAACTCATAAGAAAAATTTTAAAAATAATTTACAGTAAATCAAATGAACTGCAAAAATTAAATTGGAATCAAATCGGACAATGCTATAATGATTAATTGTTCTATTTTCTTAACCCTGGTTATGTACAAAACTTAAAAAGGATCATTTCAGTCATCTTGTATAACCTAAATATTAATTTTAAAATAAAGTTGAATAATAGATAACCGTAATTGAGTGAGATATGACTATTTTTTTTAAACACAATATATCAAAATATTTTTAAAAATCATTTAGGGTTAAACAAATTATATCTAAAAATTAAATTAAAATTAAATCACAATACAATAATAAACAATACAAAAATAAACACAATACAACAAAATATTTTTTAAAGTCATTTAGGTTTAATCAAATTATACCTAAAAATTAAATTAAAATTAAAACGGAACAATCTTTAACGCTATTAGTTATTATATTTTCTTATTTCTGGTTGTGTTCAAATCGTAAAAAACATGATTTGGCTATATTGTAAATGCGAAATAGTAAATTTAAATTCTATTCGAATAATAGATAACAGTAATTGACTGAGATATGACTATTTTTTTTAAACACAATACATAAAACTATTTTTAAAAATCATTTAGGGTTAATCAAATTATATCTAAAAATTGAATTAAAATTAAATCGGAACAATCGCCAACGCTATTAGTTATTAAATTTTCTTAACTCTGGTTGTATTCAAACCGTAAAAAACATCATTTGGCTATCTTGTATATGCGAAATAGTAAATTTAAATTCTATTCGAATAATAGATAACAGTAATAGAGTGAGATATAATTATTTTTTTAAAAAACAACTCATAACAAAAATTTTAAAAATAATTTACAGTACATCAAATGAACTGCAAAAATTAAATTGGAATCAAATCGGACAATGCTATAATGATTAATTGTTCTATTTTCTTAACCCTGGTTATGTACAAAACTTAAAAAGGATCATTTCAGTCATCTTGTATAACCTAAATATTAATTTTAAAATAAATTTGAATAATAGATAACCGTAATTGTGTGAGATATGACTATTTTTTTAAAACATAATACATAAAATTATTTTTAAAAATTATTTAAGGTTAATCAAATTATATCTAAAAATTGAATTAAAATTAAATCGGAACAATCGCCAACGCTATTAGTTATTAAATTTTCTTAACTCTGTTTGTATTCAAACCGTAAAAAACATCATTTGGCTATCTTGTATATGCGAAATAGTAAATTTAAATTATATTCGAATAACAGATATTAGTAATAGAGTGAGATATAATAATTTTTTAAAAAACAATTCATAGGAAAAATTTTTAAAATAATTTACAGTACATCAAATGAACTTCAAAAATTAAATTGGAATCAAATCGCACAATGCAATAATGGTTAATTGTTCTATTTTCTTAACCCTGGTTATGTCCAAAACTTAAAAAGGATCATTTGAGTCATCTTGTATAACATAAATATTAATTTTAAAATAAATTTGAATAATAGATAACCGTAATTGAGTGAGATATGACTATTTTTTTTAAACACAATACATAAAACTATTTTTAAAAATCATTTAGGGTTAATCAAATTATATCTAAAAATTGAATTAAAATTAAATCGAAACAATCGCCAACGCTATTAGTTATTAAATTTTCTTAACTCTGGTTGTATTCAAACCGTAAAAAACATCATTTGGCTATATTGTATAAAGGAATAGTAAATTTAAATTCTATTCGAATAATAGATATTAGTCATAGAGTGAGATATAATTATTTTTTTAAAAAACAATTCATAAGAAAAATTTTAAAAATAATTTACAGTACATCAAATGAACTTTAAAGATTAAATTGGAATCAAATCGGACAATGCTATAATGATTAATTATTCTATTTTCTGAACCCTGGTTATGTCCAAAACTTAAAAAGGATCATTTGAGTCATCTTGTATAGGCTAAATATTAGTTTTAAAATAAATTTGAATAATAGATAACCGTAATTGAGTGAGATATGACTATTTTTTTTAAACACAATACATCAAAATATTTTTTAAAGTCATTTAGGTTTAATAAAATTATACCTAAAAATTAAATTAAAATTATAACGGAACAATCTTTAACGCTATTAGTTATTATATTTTCTTATTTCTGGTTGTGTTCAAACCGTAAAAAACATCATTTGGCTATCTTGTATATGCGAAATAGTAAATTTAAATTTTATTCGAATACTAGATAACCGTAATTGAGTGAGATAAGACTATTTTTTTTAAACACAATACATAAAACTATTTTTAAAAATCATTTAGGGTTATCAAATTATATCTAAAAATTGAATTAAAATTAAATCGGAACAATCGCCAACGCTATTAGTTATTAAATTTTCTTAACTCTGGTTGTATTCAAACCGTAAAAAACATTATTTGGCTATCTTGTATATGCGAAATAGTAAATTTAAATTCTATTCGAATAATAGATAACAGTAATAGAGTGAGATATAATTATTTTTTTAAAAAACAATTCATAAGATAAATTTTAAAAATAGTTTACAGTACATCAAATGAACTTCAAAAATTAAATTGGAATCAAATCGGACAATGCTATAATGATTAATTGTTCTATTTTCTGAACCCTGGTTATGTCCAAAACTTAAAAAGGATCATTTGAGTCATCTTGTATAACCTAAATATTAATTTTAAAATAAATTTGAATAATAGATAACCGTAATTGAGTGAGATATGACTATTTTTTTTTAACACAATACATTAAAATATTTTTTAAAGTCATTTAGGTTTATTCAAATTATACCTAAAAATTATATTAAAATTAAAACGGAACAATCTTTAACGCTATTAGTTATTATATTTTCTTATTTCTGGTTGTGTTCAAACTGTAAAAAATATCATTTGGCTATCTTGTATATGCGAAATAGTAAATTTAAATTATATTCGAATAATAGATATTAGTAATAGAGTGAGATATAATAATTTTTTTAAAAACAATTCATAAAAAAAATTTTTAAAATAATTTACAGTACATCAAATGAACTGCAAAGATTAAATTGGAATCAAATCGGACAATGCTAAAATGATTAATTGTTCTATTTTCTTAACCCTGGTTATGTCCAAAACTTAAAACGGATCATTTGAGTCATCTTGTATAACCTAAATATTAATTTTAAAATAAATTTGAATAATAGATAACCGTAATTGAGTGAGATATGACTATTTTTTTTAAACACAATACATAAAACTATTTTTAAAAATCATTTAGGGTTAATCAAATTATATCTAAAAATTGAATTAAAATTAAATCGAAACAATCGCCAACGCTATTAGTTATTAAATTTTCTTAACTCTGGTTGTATTCAAACCGTAAAAAACATCATTTGGCTATATTGTATAAAGGAATAGTAAACTTAAATTCGATTCGAATAATAGATATTAGTAATAGAGTGAGATATAATTATTTTTTTAAAAAACAATTCATAAGATAAATTTTAAAAATAGTTTACAGTACATCAAATGAACTTCAAAAATTAAATTGGAATCAAATCGGACAATGCAATAATGATTAATTGTTCTATTTTCTTAACCCTGGTTATGTCCAAAACTTAAAACGGATCATTTGAGTCATCTTGTATAACCTAAATATTAATTTTAAAATAAATTTGAATAATAGATAACCGTAATTGAGTGAGATATGACTATTTTTTTTAAACACAATACATAAAACTATTTTTAAAAATCATTTAGGGTTAATCAAATTATATCTAAAAATTGAATTAAAATTAAATCGAAACAATCGCCAACGCTATTAGTTATTAAATTTTCTTAACTCTGGTTGTATTCAAACCGTAAAAAACATCATTTGGCTATATTGTATAAAGGAATAGTAAATTTAAATTCTATTCGAATAATAGATATTAGTAATAGAGTGAGATATAATTATTTTTTTAAAAAACATTTCATAAGAAAAATTTTAAAAATAATTTACAGTACATCAAATGAACTTCAAAGATTAAATTGGAATCAAATCGGACAATGCTATAATGATTAATTATTCTATTTTCTGAACCCTGGTTATGTCCAAAACTTAAAAAGGATGATTTGAGTCATCTTGTATAGGCTAAATATTAGTTTTAAAATAAATTTGAATAATAGATAACCGTAATTGAGTGAGATATGACTATTTTTTTTAAACACAATACATCAAAATATTTTTTAAAGTCATTTAGGTTTAATAAAATTATACCTAAAAATTAAATTAAAATTATAACGGAACAATCTTTAACGCTATTAGTTATTATATTTTCTTATTTCTGGTTGTGTTCAAACCGTAAAAAACATCATTTGGCTATCTTGTATATGCGAAATAGTAAATTTAAATTTTATTCGAATACTAGATAACCGTAATTGAGTGAGATATGACTATTTTTTTTAAACACAATACATAAAACTATTTTTAAAAATCATTTAGGGTTATCAAATTATATCTAAAAATTGAATTAAAATTAAATCGGAACAATCGCCAACGCTATTAGTTATTAAATTATCTTAACTCTGGTTGTATTCAAACCGTAAAAAACATTATTTGGCTATCTTGTATATGCGAAATAGTAAATTTAAATTCTATTCGAATAATAGATAACAGTAATAGAGTGAGATATAATTATTTTTTTAAAAAACAATTCATAAGATAAATTTTAAAAATAGTTTACAGTACATCAAATGAACTTCAAAAATTAAATTGGAATCAAATCGGACAATGCTATAATGATTAATTGTTCTATTTTCTGAACCCTGGTTATGTCCTAAACTTAAAAAGGATCATTTGAGTCATCTTGTATAACCTAAATATTAATTTTAAAATAAATTTGAATAATAGATAACCGTAATTGAGTGAGATATGACTATTTTTTTTATAACACAATACATTAAAATATTTTTTAAAGTCATTTAGGTTTATTCAAATTATACCTAAAAATTATATTAAAATTAAAACGGAACAATCTTTAACGCTATTAGTTATTATATTTTCTTATTTCTGGTAGTGTTCAAAATGTAAAAAATATCATTTGGCTATCTTGTATATGCGAAATAGTAAATTTAAATTATATTCGAATAATAGATATTAGTAATAGAGTGAGATATAATAATTTTTTAAAAAACAATTCATAAGAAAAATTTTTAAAATAATTTACAGTACATCAAATGAACTGCAAAGATTAAATTGGAATCAAATCGGACAATGCTAAAATGATTAATTGTTCTATTTTCTTAACCCTGGTTATGTCCAAAACTTAAAACGGATCATTTGAGTCATCTTGTATAACCTAAATATTAATTTTAAAATAAATTTGAATAATAGATAACCGTAATTGAGTGAGATATGACTATTTTTTTTAAACACAATACATAAAACTATTTTTAAAAATCATTTAGGGTTAATCAAATTATATCTAAAAATTGAATTAAAATTAAATCGAAACAATCGCCAACGCTATTAGTTATTAAATTTTCTTAACTCTGGTTGTATTCAAACCGTAAAAAACATCATTTGGCTATATTGTATAAAGGAATAGTAAATTTAAATTCTATTCGAATACTAGATATTAGTAATAGAGTGAGATATAATTATTTTTTTAAAAAACAATTCATAAGAAAAATTTTAAAAATAATTTACAGTACATCAAATGAACTTCAAAGATTAAATTGGAATCAAATCGGACAATGCTATAATGATTAATTGTTCTATTTTCTGAACCCTGGTTATGTCCAAAACTTAAAAAGGATCATTTGAGTCATCTTGTATAACCTAAATATTAATTTTAAAATAAATTTAAATAATAGATAACCGTAATTGAGTGAGATATGACTATTTTTTTTTAACACAATACATTAAAATATTTTTTAAAGTCATTTAGGTTTATTCAAATTATACCTAAAAATTATATTAAAATTAAAACGGAACAATCTTTAACGCTATTAGTTATTAAATTTTCTTAACTCTGGTTGTATTCAAACTGTAAAAAATATCATTTGGCTATCTTGTATATGCGAAATAGTAAATTTAAATTATATTCGAATAATAGATATTAGTAATAGAGTGAGATATAATAATTTTTTAAAAAACAATTCATAAGAAAAATTTTTAAAATAATTTACAGTACATCAAATGAACTGCAAAGATTAAATTGGAATCAAATCGGACAATGCTAAAATGATTAATTGTTCTATTTTCTTAACCCTGGTTATGTCCAAAACTTAAAACGGATCATTTGAGTCATCTTGTATAACCTAAATATTAATTTTAAAATAAATTTGAATAATAGATAACCGTAATTGAGTGAGATATGACTATTTTTTTTAAACACAATACATAAAACTATTTTTAAAAATCATTTAGGGTTAATCAAATTATATCTAAAAATTGAATTAAAATTAAATCGAAACAATCGCCAACGCTATTAGTTATTATATTTTGATAATTCTGGTTGTGTTCAAACTGTAAAAAACATCATTTGGCTATATTGTATAAAGGAATAGTAAATTTAAATTCTATTCGAATAATAGATATTAGTAATAGAGTGAGATATAATTATTTTTTTAAAAAACAATTCATAAGAAAAATTTTAAAAATAATTTACAGTACATCAAATGAACTTCAAAGATTAAATTGGAATCAAATCGGACAATGCTATAATGATTAATTATTCTATTTTCTGAACCCTGGTTATGTCCAAAACTTAAAAAGGATCATTTGAGTCATCTTGTATAGGCTAAATATTAGTTTTAAAATAAATTTGAATAATAGATAACCGTAATTGAGTGAGAAATGACTATTTTTTTTAAACACAATACATCAAAATATTTTTTAAAGTCATTTAGGTTTAATAAAATTATACCTAAAAATTAAATTAAAATTATAACGGAACAATCTTTAACGCTATTAGTTATTATATTTTCTTATTTCTGGTTGTGTTCAAACCGTAAAAAACATCATTTGGCTATCTTGTATATGCGAAATAGTATATTTAAATTTTATTCGAATACTAGATAACCGTAATTGAGTGAGATATGACTATTTTTTTTAAACACAATACATAAAACTATTTTTAAAAATCATTTAGGGTTATCAAATTATATCTAAAAATTGAATTAAAATTAAATCGGAACAATCGCCAACGCTATTAGTTATTAAATTTTCTTAACTCTGGTTGTATTCAAACCGTAAAAAACATTATTTGGCTATCTTGTATATGCGAAATAGTAAATTTAAATTCTATTCGAATAATAGATAACAGTAATAGAGTGAGATATAATTATTTTTTTAAAAAACAATTCATAAGATAAATTTAAAAAATAGTTTACAGTACATCAAATGAACTTCAAAGATTAAATTGGAATCAAATCGGACAATGCTATAATGATTAATTGTTCTATTTTCTGAACCCTGGTTATGTCCAAAACTTAAAAAGGATCATTTGAGTCATCTTGTATAACCTAAATATTAATTTTAAAATAAATTTAAATAATAGATAACCGTAATTGAGTGAGATATGACTATTTTTTTTTAACACAATACATTAAAATATTTTTTAAAGTCATTTAGGTTTATTCAAATTATACCTAAAAATTATATTAAAATTAAAACGGAACAATCTTTAACGCTATTAGTTATTAAATTTTCTTAACTCTGGTTGTATTCAAACTGTAAAAAATATCATTTGGCTATCTTGTATATGCGAAATAGTAAATTTAAATTATATTCGAATAATAGATATTAGTAATAGAGTGAGATATAATAATTTTTTAAAAAACAATTCATAAGAAAAATTTTTAAAATAATTTACAGTACATCAAATGAACTGCAAAGATTAAATTGGAATCAAATCGGACAATGCTAAAATGATTAATTGTTCTATTTTCTTAACCCTGGTTATGTCCAAAACTTAAAACGGATCATTTGAGTCATCTTGTATAACCTAAATATTAATTTTAAAATAAATTTGAATAATAGATAACCGTAATTGAGTGAGATATGACTATTTTTTTTAAACACAATACATAAAACTATTTTTAAAAATCATTTAGGGTTAATCAAATTATATCTAAAAATTGAATTAAAATTAAATCGAAACAATCGCCAACGCTATTAGTTATTATATTTTCTTATTTCTGGTTGTGTTCAAACCGTAAAAAACATCATTTGGCTATCTTGTATATGCGAAATAGTATATTTAAATTTTATTCGAATACTAGATAACCGTAATTGAGTGAGATATGACTATTTTTTTTAAACACAATACATAAAACTATTTTTAAAAATCATTTAGGGTTATCAAATTATATCTAAAAATTGAATTAAAATTAAATCGGAACAATCGCCAACGCTATTAGTTATTAAATTTTCTTAACTCTGGTTGTATTCAAACCGTAAAAAACATTATTTGGCTATCTTGTATATGCGAAATAGTAAATTTAAATTCTATTCGAATAATAGATAACAGTAATAGAGTGAGATATAATTATTTTTTTAAAAAACAATTCATAAGATAAATTTAAAAAATAGTTTACAGTACATCAAATAAACTTCAAAAATTAAATTGGAATCAAATCGGACAATGCTATAATGATTAATTGTTCTATTTTCTGAACCCTGGTTATGTCCAAAACTTAAAAAGGATCATTTGAGTCATCTTGTATAACCTAAATATTAATTTTAAAATAAATTTGAATAATAGATAACCGTAATTGAGTGAGATATGACTATTTTTTTTTAACACAATACATTAAAATATTTTTTAAAGTCATTTAGGTTTATTCAAATTATACCTAAAAATTATATTAAAATTAAAACGGAACAATCTTTAACGCTATTAGTTATTATACTTTCTTATTTCTGGTTGTGTTCAAACTGTAAAAAATATCATTTGGCTATCTTGTATATGCGAAATAGTAAATTTAAATTATATTCGAATAATAGATATTAGTAATAGAGTGAGATATAATAATTTTTTAAAAAACAATTCATAAGAAAAATTTTTAAAATAATTTACAGTACATCAAATGAACTGCAAAGATTAAATTGGAATCAAATCGGACAATGCTAAAATGATTAATTGTTCTATTTTCTTAACCCTGGTTATGTCCAAAACTTAAAACGGATCATTTGAGTCATCTTGTATAACCTAAATATTAATTTTAAAATAAATTTGAATAATAGATAACCGTAATTGAGTGAGATATGACTATTTTTTTTAAACACAATACATAAAACTATTTTTAAAAATCATTTAGGGTTAATCAAATTATATCTAAAAATTGAATTAAAATTAAATCGAAACAATCGCCAACGCTATTAGTTATTAAATTTTCTTAACTCTGGTTGTATTCAAACCGTAAAAAACATCATTTGGATATATTGTATAAAGGAATAGTAAATTTAAATTCTATTCGAATAATAGATATTAGTAATAGAGTGAGATATAATTATTTTTTTAAAAAACAATTCATAAGAAAAATTTTAAAAATAATTTACAGTACATCAAATGAACTTCAAAGATTAAATTGGAATCAAATCGGACAATGCTATAATGATTAATTATTCTATTTTCTGAACCCTGGTTATGTCCAAAACTTAAAAAGGATCATTTGAGTCATCTTGTATAGGCTAAATATTAGTTTTAAAATAAATTTGAATAATAGATAACCGTAATTGAGTGAGATATGACTATTTTTTTTAAACACAATACATCAAAATATTTTTTAAAGTCATTTAGGTTTAATAAAATTATACCTAAAAATTAAATTAAAATTATAACGGAACAATCTTTAACGCTATTAGTTATTATATTTTCTTATTTCTGGTTGTGTTCAAACCGTAAAAAACATCATTTGGCTATCTTGTATATGCGAAATAGTAAATTTAAATTTTATTCGAATACTACGTAACCGTAATTGAGTGAGATATGACTATTTTTTTTAAACACAATACATAAAACTATTTTTAAAAATCATTTAGGGTTATCAAATTATATCTAAAAATTGAATTAAAATTAAATCGGAACAATCGCCAACGCTATTAGTTATTAAATTTTCTTAACTCTGGTTGTATTCAAACCGTAAAAAACATTATTTGGCTATCTTGTATATGCGAAATAGTAAATTTAAATTCTATTCGAATAATAGATAACAGTAATAGAGTGAGATATAATTATTTTTTTAAAAAACAATTCATAAGATAAATTTTAAAAATAGTTTACAGTACATCAAATGAACTTCAAAAATTAAATTGGAATCAAATCGGACAATGCTATAATGATTAATTGTTCTATTTTCTGAACCCTGGTTATGTCCTAAACTTAAAAAGGATCATTTGAGTCATCTTGTATAACCTAAATATTAATTTTAAAATAAATTTGAATAATAGATAACCGTAATTGAGTGAGATATGACTATTTTTTTTTAACACAATACATTAAAATATTTTTTAAAGTCATTTAGGTTTATTCAAATTATACCTAAAAATTATATTAAAATTAAAACGGAACAATCTTTAACGCTATTAGTTATTATATTTTCTTATTTCTGGTTGTGTTCAAAATGTAAAAAATATCATTTGGCTATCTTGTATATGCGAAATAGTAAATTTAAATTATATTCGAATAATAGATATTAGTAATAGAGTGAGATATAATAATTTTTTAAAAAACAATTCATAAGAAAAATTTTTAAAATAATTTACAGTACATCAAATGAACTGCAAAGATTAAATTGGAATCAAATCGGACAATGCTAAAATGATTAATTGTTCTATTTTCTTAACCCTGGTTATGTCCAAAACTTAAAACGGATCATTTGAGTCATCTTGTATAACCTAAATATTAATTTTAAAATAAATTTGAATAATAGATAACCGTAATTGAGTGAGATATGACTATTTTTTTTAAACACAATACATAAAACTATTTTTAAAAATCATTTAGGGTTAATCAAATTATATCTAAAAATTGAATTAAAATTAAATCGAAACAATCGCCAACGCTATTAGTTATTAAATTTTCTTAACTCTGGTTGTATTCAAACCGTAAAAAACATCATTTGGCTATATTGTATAAAGGAATAGTAAATTTAAATTCTATTCGAATACTAGATATTAGTAATAGAGTGAGATATAATTATTTTTTTAAAAAACAATTCATAAGATAAATTTTAAAAATAGTTTACAGTACATCAAATGAACTTCAAAAATTAAATTGGAATCAAATCGGACAATGCTATAATGATTAATTGTTCTATTTTCTGAACCCTGGTTATGTCCTAAACTTAAAAAGGATCATTTGAGTCATCTTGTATAACCTAAATATTAATTTTAAAATAAATTTGAATAATAGATAACCGTAATTGAGTGAGATATGACTATTTTTTTTTAACACAATACATTAAAATATTTTTTAAAGTCATTTAGGTTTATTCAAATTATACCTAAAAATTATATTAAAATTAAAACGGAACAATCTTTAACGCTATTAGTTATATTTTCTTATTTCTGGTTGTGTTCAAAATGTAAAAAATATCATTTGGCTATCTTGTATATGCGAAATAGTAAATTTAAATTATATTCGAATAATAGATATTAGTAATAGAGTGAGATATAATAATTTTTTAAAAAACAATTCATAAGAAAAATTTTTAAAATAATTTACAGTACATCAAATGAACTGCAAAGATTAAATTGGAATCAAATCGGACAATGCTAAAATGATTAATTGTTCTATTTTCTTAACCCTGGTTATGTCCAAAACTTAAAACGGATCATTTGAGTCATCTTGTATAACCTAAATATTAATTTTAAAATAAATTTGAATAATAGATAACCGTAATTGAGTGAGATATGACTATTTTTTTTAAACACAATACATAAAACTATTTTTAAAAATCATTTAGGGTTAATCAAATTATATCTAAAAATTGAATTAAAATTAAATCGAAACAATCGCCAACGCTATTAGTTATTAAATTTTCTTAACTCTGGTTGTATTCAAACCGTAAAAAACATCATTTGGCTATATTGTATAAAGGAATAGTAAATTTAAATTCTATTCGAATACTAGATATTAGTAATAGAGTGAGATATAATAATTTTTTAAAAAACAATTCATAGGAAAAATTTTTAAAATAATTTACAGTACATCAAATGAACTGCAAAGATTAAATTGGAATCAAATTGGACAATGCTAAAATGATTAATTGTTCTATTTTCTTAAGCCTGGTTATGTCCAAAACTTAAAACGGATCATTTGAGTCATCTTGTATAACCTAAATATTAATTTTAAAATAAATTTGAATAATAGATAACCGTAATTGAGTGAGATATGACTATTTTTTTTAAACACAATACATAAAACTATTTTTAAAAATCATTTAGGGTTAATCAAATTATATCTAAAAATTAAATTAAAATTAAATTGGAACAATCGTTAACGCGAAGATTTATTATATTTTCTTAATTCTGGTTGTGTTCAAACCGTAAAAAACATCATTTGGCTATCTTGTATATGCGAAATAGTAAATTTAAATTATATTCGAATAATAGATATTAGTAATAGACTGAGATATAATAATTTAAAAAAAAACAATTCATAAGAAAAATTTTTAAAATAATTTACAGTACATCAAATGAACTGCAAAGATTAAATTGGAATCAAATCGGACAATGCTAAAATGATTAATTGTTCTATTTTCTTAACCCTGGTTATGTCCAAAACTTAAAACGGATCATTTGAGTCATCTTGTATAACCTAAATATTAATTTTAAAATAAATTTGAATAATAGATAACCGTAATTGAGTGAGATATGACTATTTTTTTTAAACACAATACATAAAACTATTTTTAAAAATCATTTAGGGTTAATCAAATTATATCTAAAAATTGAATTAAAATTAAATCGAAACAATCGCCAACGCTATTAGTTATTAAATTTTCTTAACTCTGGTTGTATTCAAACCGTAAAAAACATCATTTGGCTATATTGTATAAAGGAATAGTAAATTTAAATTCTATTCGAATAATAGATATTAGTAATAGAGTGAGATATAATTATTTTTTTAAAAAACATTTCATAAGAAAAATTTTAAAAATAATTTACAGTACATCAAATGAACTTCAAAGATTAAATTGGAATCAAATCGGACAATGCTATAATGATTAATTATTCTATTTTCTGAACCCTGGTTATGTCCAAAACTTAAAAAGGATCATTTGAGTCATCTTGTATAGGCTAAATATTAGTTTTAAAATAAATTTGAATAATAGATAACCGTAATTGAGTGAGATATGACTATTTTTTTTAAACACAATACATCAAAATATTTTTTAAAGTCATTTAGGTTTAATAAAATTATACCTAAAAATTAAATTAAAATTATAACGGAACAATCTTTAACGCTATTAGTTATTATATTTTCTTATTTCTGGTTGTGTTCAAACCGTAAAAAACATCATTTGGCTATCTTGTATATGCGAAATAGTAAATTTAAATTTTATTCGAATACTAGATAACCGTAATTGAGTGAGATATGACTATTTTTTTTAAACACAATACATAAAACTATTTTTAAAAATCATTTAGGGTTATCAAATTATATCTAAAAATTGAATTAAAATTAAATCGGAACAATCGCCAACGCTATTAGTTATTAAATTTTCTTAACTCTGGTTGTATTCAAACCGTAAAAAACATTATTTGGCTATCTTGTATATGCGAAATAGTAAATTTAAATTCTATTCGAATAATAGATAACAGTAATAGAGTGAGATATAATTATTTTTTTAAAAAACAATTCATAGGATAAATTTTAAAAATAGTTTACAGTACATCAAATGAACTTCAAAAATTAAATTGGAATCAAATCGGACAATGCTATAATGATTAATTGTTCTATTTTCTGAACCCTGGTTATGTCCAAAACTTAAAAAGGATCATTTGAGTCATCTTGTATAACCTAAATATTAATTTTAAAATAAATTTGAATAATAGATAACCGTAATTGAGTGAGATATGACTATTTTTTTTTAACACAATACATTAAAATATTTTTTAAAGTCATTTAGGTTTATTCAAATTATACCTAAAAATTATATTAAAATTAAAACGGAACAATCTTTAACGCTATTAGTTATTATATTTTCTTATTTCTGGTTGTGTTCAAACTGTAAAAAATATCATTTGGCTATCTTGTATATGCGAAATAGTAAATTTAAATTATATTCGAATAATAGATGTTAGTAATAGAGTGAGATATAATAATTTTTTAAAAAACAATTCATAAGAAAAATTTTTAAAATAATTTACAGTACATCAAATGAACTTCAAAGATTAAATTGGAATCAAATCGGACAATGCTATAATGATTAATTATTCTATTTTCTGAACCCTGGTTATGTCCAAAACTTAAAAAGGATCATTTGAGTCATCTTGTATAGGCTAAATATTAGTTTTAAAATAAATTTGAATAATAGATAACCGTAATTGAGTGAGATATGACTATTTTTTTTAAACACAATACATCAAAATATTTTTTAAAGTCATTTAGGTTTAATAAAATTATACCTAAAAATTAAATTAAAATTATAACGGAACAATCTTTAACGCTATTAGTTATTATATTTTCTTATTTCTGGTTGTGTTCAAACCGTAAAAAACATCATTTGGCTATCTTGTATATGCGAAATAGTAAATTTAAATTTTATTCGAATACTAGGTAACCGTAATTGAGTGAGATATGACTATTTTTTTTAAACACAATACATAAAACTATTTTTAAAAATTATTTAGGGTTATCAAATTATATCTAAAAATTGAATTAAAATTAAATCGGAACAATCGCCAACGCTATTAGTTATTAAATTTTCTTAACTCTGGTTGTATTCAAACCGTAAAAAACATTATTTGGCTATCTTGTATATGCGAAATAGTAAATTTAAATTCTATTCGAATAATAGATAACAGTAATAGAGTGAGATATAATTATTTTTTTAAAAAACAATTCATAAGATAAATTTTAAAAATAGTTTACAGTACATCAAATGAACTTCAAAAATTAAATTGGAATCAAATCGGACAATGCTATAATGATTAATTGTTCTATTTTCTGAACCCTGGTTATGTCCTAAACTTAAAAAGGATCATTTGAGTCATCTTGTATAACCTAAATATTAATTTTAAAATAAATTTGAATAATAGATAACCGTAATTGAGTGAGATATGACTATTTTTTTTTAACACAATACATTAAAATATTTTTTAAAGTCATTTAGGTTTATTCAAATTATACCTAAAAATTATATTAAAATTAAAACGGAACAATCTTTAACGCTATTAGTTATTATATTTTCTTATTTCTGGTTGTGTTCAAAATGTAAAAAATATCATTTGGCTATCTTGTATATGCGAAATAGTAAATTTAAATTATATTCGAATAATAGATATTAGTAATAGAGTGAGATATAATAATTTTTTAAAAAACAATTCATAAGAAAAATTTTTAAAATAATTTACAGTACATCAAATGAACTGCAAAGATTAAATTGGAATCAAATCGGACAATGCTAAAATGATTAATTGTTCTATTTTCTTAACCCTGGTTATGTCCAAAACTTAAAACGGATCATTTGAGTCATCTTGTATAACCTAAATATTAATTTTAAAATAAATTTGAATAATAGATAACCGTAATTGAGTGAGATATGACTATTTTTTTTAAACACAATACATAAAACTATTTTTAAAAATCATTTAGGGTTAATCAAATTATATCTAAAAATTGAATTAAAATTAAATCGAAACAATCGCCAACGCTATTAGTTATTAAATTTTCTTAACTCTGGTTGTATTCAAACCGTAAAAAACATCATTTGGCTATATTGTATAAAGGAATAGTAAATTTAAATTCTATTCGAATACTAGATATTAGTAATAGAGTGAGATATAATAATTTTTTAAAAAACAATTCATAGGAAAAATTTTTAAAATAATTTACAGTACATCAAATGAACTGCAAAGATTAAATTGGAATCAAATTGGACAATGCTAAAATGATTAATTGTTCTATTTTCTTAAGCCTGGTTATGTCCAAAACTTAAAACGGATCATTTGAGTCATCTTGTATAACCTAAATATTAATTTTAAAATAAATTTGAATAATAGATAACCGTAATTGAGTGAGATATGACTATTTTTTTTAAACACAATACATAAAACTATTTTTAAAAATCATTTAGGGTTAATCAAATTATATCTAAAAATTAAATTAAAATTAAATCGGAACAATCGTTAACGCGAAGAGTTATTATATTTTCTTAATTCTGGTTGTGTTCAAAATGTAAAAAATATCATTTGGCTATCTTGTATATGCGAAATAGTAAATTTAAATTATATTCGAATAATAGATATTAGTAATAGAGTGAGATATAATAATTTTTTAAAAAACAATTCATAAGAAAAATTTTTAAAATAATTTACAGTACATCAAATGAACTGCAAAGATTAAATTGGAATCAAATCGGACAATGCTAAAATGATTAATTGTTCTATTTTCTTAACCCTGGTTATGTCCAAAACTTAAAACGGATCATTTGAGTCATCTTGTATAACCTAAATATTAATTTTAAAATAAATTTGAATAATAGATAACCGTAATTGAGTGAGATATGACTATTTTTTTTAAACACAATACATAAAACTATTTTTAAAAATCATTTAGGGTTAATCAAATTATATCTAAAAATTGAATTAAAATTAAATCGAAACAATCGCCAACGCTATTAGTTATTAAATTTTCTTAACTCTGGTTGTATTCAAACCGTAAAAAACATCATTTGGCTATATTGTATAAAGGAATAGTAAATTTAAATTCTATTCGAATACTAGATATTAGTAATAGAGTGAGATATAATTATTTTTTTAAAAAACAATTCATAAGAAAAATTTTAAAAATAATTTACAGTACATCAAATGAACTTCAAAGATTAAATTGGAATCAAATCGGACAATGCTATAATGATTAATTGTTCTATTTTCTGAACCCTGGTTATGTCCAAAACTTAAAAAGGATCATTTGAGTCATCTTGTATAACCTAAATATTAATTTTAAATTATATTTGAATAATAGATAACCGTAATTGAGTGAGATATGACTATTTTTTTTAAACACAATACATCAAAATATTTTTAAAAGTCATTTAGGGTTAATCAAATTATATCTAAAAATTAAATTAAAATTAAAACGGAACAATCTTTAACGCTATTAGTTATTATATTTTGATAATTCTGGTTGTGTTCAAACTGTAAAAAACATCATTTGGCTATCTTGTATATGCGAAATAGTAAATTTAAATTCTATTCGAATAATAGATATTAGTAATAGAGTGAGATATAATTATTTTTTTAAAAAACAATTCATAAGAAAAATTTTAAAAATAATTTACAGTACATCAAATGAACTTCAAAGATTAAATTGGAATCAAATCGGACAATGCTATAATGATTAATTATTCTATTTTCTGAACCCTGGTTATGTCCAAAACTTAAAAAGGATCATTTGAGTCATCTTGTATAGGCTAAATATTAGTTTTAAAATAAATTTGAATAATAGATAACCGTAATTGAGTGAGATATGACTATTTTTTTTAAACACAATACATCAAAATATTTTTTAAAGTCATTTAGGTTTAATAAAATTATACCTAAAAATTAAATTAAAATTATAACGGAACAATCTTTAACGCTATTAGTTATTATATTTTCTTATTTCTGGTTGTGTTCAAACCGTAAAAAACATCATTTGGCTATCTTGTATATGCGAAATAGTAAATTTAAATTTTATTCGAATACTAGATAACCGTAATTGAGTGAGATATGACTATTTTTTTTAAACACAATACATAAAACTATTTTTAAAAATCATTTAGGGTTATCAAATTATATCTAAAAATTGAATTAAAATTAAATCGGAACAATCGCCAACGCTATTAGTTATTAAATTTTCTTAACTCTGGTTGTATTCAAACCGTAAAAAACATTATTTGGCTATCTTGTATATGCGAAATAGTAAATTTAAATTCTATTCGAATAATAGATAACAGTAATAGAGTGAGATATAATTATTTTTTTAAAAAACAATTCATAGGATAAATTTTAAAAATAGTTTACAGTACATCAAATGAACTTCAAAAATTAAATTGGAATCAAATCGGACAATGCTATAATGATTAATTGTTCTATTTTCTGAACCCTGGTTATGTCCAAAACTTAAAAAGGATCATTTGAGTCATCTTGTATAACCTAAATATTAATTTTAAAATAAATTTGAATAATAGATAACCGTAATTGAGTGAGATATGACTATTTTTTTTTAACACAATACATTAAAATATTTTTTAAAGTCATTTAGGTTTATTCAAATTATACCTAAAAATTATATTAAAATTAAAACGGAACAATCTTTAACGCTATTAGTTATTATATTTTCTTATTTCTGGTTGTGTTCAAACTGTAAAAAATATCATTTGGCTATCTTGTATATGCGAAATAGTAAATTTAAATTATATTCGAATAATAGATATTAGTAATAGAGTGAGATATAATAATTTTTTAAAAAACAATTCATAAGAAAAATTTTTAAAATAATTTACAGTACATCAAATGAACTTCAAAGATTAAATTGGAATCAAATCGGACAATGCTATAATGATTAATTATTCTATTTTCTGAACCCTGGTTATGTCCAAAACTTAAAAAGGATCATTTGAGTCATCTTGTATAGGCTAAATATTAGTTTTAAAATAAATTTGAATAATAGATAACCGTAATTGAGTGAGATATGACTATTTTTTTTAAACACAATACATCAAAATATTTTTTAAAGTCATTTAGGTTTAATAAAATTATACCTAAAAATTAAATTAAAATTATAACGGAACAATC
Source organism: Anthonomus grandis grandis (assembly GCF_022605725.1). Lineage (NCBI taxonomy): Eukaryota > Metazoa > Arthropoda > Insecta > Coleoptera > Curculionidae > Anthonomus > Anthonomus grandis. The sequence goes on from NC_065561.1 coordinate 5,027,281, forward strand.
TTTAACGCTATTAGTTATTATATTTTCTTATTTCTGGTTGTGTTCAAACCGTAAAAAACATCATTTGGCTATCTTGTATATGCGAAATAGTAAATTTAAATTTTATTCGAATACTAGGTAACCGTAATTGAGTGAGATATGACTATTTTTTTTAAACACAATACATAAAACTATTTTTAAAAATCATTTAGGGTTATCAAATTATATCTAAAAATTGAATTAAAATTAAATCGGAACAATCGCCAACGCTATTAGTTATTAAATTTTCTTAACTCTGGTTGTATTCAAACCGTAAAAAACATTATTTGGCTATCTTGTATATGCGAAATAGTAAATTTAAATTCTATTCGAATAATAGATAACAGTAATAGAGTGAGATATAATTATTTTTTTAAAAAACAATTCATAAGATAAATTTTAAAAATAGTTTACAGTACATCAAATGAACTTCAAAAATTAAATTGGAATCAAATCGGACAATGCTATAATGATTAATTGTTCTATTTTCTGAACCCTGGTTATGTCCTAAACTTAAAAAGGATCATTTGAGTCATCTTGTATAACCTAAATATTAATTTTAAAATAAATTTGAATAATAGATAACCGTAATTGAGTGAGATATGACTATTTTTTTTTAACACAATACATTAAAATATTTTTTAAAGTCATTTAGGTTTATTCAAATTATACCTAAAAATTATATTAAAATTAAAACGGAACAATCTTTAACGCTATTAGTTATTATATTTTCTTATTTCTGGTTGTGTTCAAAATGTAAAAAATATCATTTGGCTATCTTGTATATGCGAAATAGTAAATTTAAATTATATTCGAATAATAGATATTAGTAATAGAGTGAGATATAATAATTTTTTAAAAAACAATTCATAAGAAAAATTTTTAAAATAATTTACAGTACATCAAATGAACTGCAAAGATTAAATTGGAATCAAATCGGACAATGCTAAAATGATTAATTGTTCTATTTTCTTAACCCTGGTTATGTCCAAAACTTAAAACGGATCATTTGAGTCATCTTGTATAACCTAAATATTAATTTTAAAATAAATTTGAATAATAGATAACCGTAATTGAGTGAGATATGACTATTTTTTTTAAACACAATACATAAAACTATTTTTAAAAATCATTTAGGGTTAATCAAATTATATCTAAAAATTGAATTAAAATTAAATCGAAACAATCGCCAACGCTATTAGTTATTAAATTTTCTTAACTCTGGTTGTATTCAAACCGTAAAAAACATCATTTGGCTATATTGTATAAAGGAATAGTAAATTTAAATTCTATTCGAATACTAGATATTAGTAATAGAGTGAGATATAATTATTTTTTTAAAAAACAATTCATAAGATAAATTTTAAAAATAGTTTACAGTACATCAAATGAACTTCAAAAATTAAATTGGAATCAAATCGGACAATGCTATAATGATTAATTGTTCTATTTTCTGAACCCTGGTTATGTCCTAAACTTAAAAAGGATCATTTGAGTCATCTTGTATAACCTAAATATTAATTTTAAAATAAATTTGAATAATAGATAACCGTAATTGAGTGAGATATGACTATTTTTTTTTAACACAATACATTAAAATATTTTTTAAAGTCATTTAGGTTTATTCAAATTATACCTAAAAATTATATTAAAATTAAAACGGAACAATCTTTAACGCTATTAGTTATTATATTTTCTTATTTCTGGTTGTGTTCAAAATGTAAAAAATATCATTTGGCTATCTTGTATATGCGAAATAGTAAATTTAAATTATATTCGAATAATAGATATTAGTAATAGAGTGAGATATAATAATTTTTTAAAAAACAATTCATAAGAAAAATTTTTAAAATAATTTACAGTACATCAAATGAACTGCAAAGATTAAATTGGAATCAAATCGGACAATGCTAAAATGATTAATTGTTCTATTTTCTTAACCCTGGTTATGTCCAAAACTTAAAACGGATCATTTGAGTCATCTTGTATAACCTAAATATTAATTTTAAAATAAATTTGAATAATAGATAACCGTAATTGAGTGAGATATGACTATTTTTTTTAAACACAATACATAAAACTATTTTTAAAAATCATTTAGGGTTAATCAAATTATATCTAAAAATTGAATTAAAATTAAATCGAAACAATCGCCAACGCTATTAGTTATTATATTTTGATAATTCTGGTTGTGTTCAAACTGTAAAAAACATCATTTGGCTATATTGTATAAAGGAATAGTAAATTTAAATTCTATTCGAATAATAGATATTAGTAATAGAGTGAGATATAATTATTTTTTTAAAAAACAATTCATAAGAAAAATTTTAAAAATAATTTACAGTACATCAAATGAACTTCAAAGATTAAATTGGAATCAAATCGGACAATGCTATAATGATTAATTATTCTATTTTCTGAACCCTGGTTATGTCCAAAATTTAAAAAGGATCATTTGAGTCATCTTGTATAGGCTAAATATTAGTTTTAAAATAAATTTGAATAATAGATAACCGTAATTGAGTGAGAAATGACTATTTTTTTTAAACACAATACATCAAAATATTTTTTAAAGTCATTTAGGTTTAATAAAATTATACCTAAAAATTAAATTAAAATTATAACGGAACAATCTTTAACGCTATTAGTTATTATATTTTCTTATTTCTGGTTGTGTTCAAACCGTAAAAAACATCATTTGGCTATCTTGTATATGCGAAATAGTAAATTTAAATTTTATTCGAATACTAGATAACCGTAATTGAGTGAGATATGACTATTTTTTTTAAACACAATACATAAAACTATTTTTAAAAATCATTTAGGGTTATCAAATTATATCTAAAAATTGAATTAAAATTAAATCGGAACAATCGCCAACGCTATTAGTTATTAAATTTTCTTAACTCTGGTTGTATTCAAACCGTAAAAAACATTATTTGGCTATCTTGTATATGCGAAATAGTAAATTTAAATTCTATTCGAATAATAGATAACAGTAATAGAGTGAGATATAATTATTTTTTTAAAAAACAATTCATAAGATAAATTTTAAAAATAGTTTACAGTACATCAAATGAACTTCAAAAATTAAATTGGAATCAAATCGGACAATGCTATAATGATTAATTGTTCTATTTTCTGGTTGTGTTCAAAATGTAAAAAATATCATTTGGCTATCTTGTATATGCGAAATAGTAAATTTAAATTATATTCGAATAATAGATATTAGTAATAGAGTGAGATATAATAATTTTTTAAAAAACAATTCATAAGAAAAATTTTTAAAATAATTTACAGTACATCAAATGAACTGCAAAGATTAAATTGGAATCAAATCGGACAATGCTAAAATGATTAATTGTTCTATTTTCTTAACCCTGGTTATGTCCAAAACTTAAAACGGATCATTTGAGTCATCTTGTATAACCTAAATATTAATTTTAAAATAAATTTGAATAATAGATAACCGTAATTGAGTGAGATATGACTATTTTTTTTAAACACAATACATAAAACTATTTTTAAAAATCATTTAGGGTTAATCAAATTATATCTAAAAATTGAATTAAAATTAAATCGAAACAATCGCCAACGCTATTAGTTATTAAATTTTCTTAACTCTGGTTGTATTCAAACCGTAAAAAACATCATTTGGCTATATTGTATAAAGGAATAGTAAATTTAAATTCTATTCGAATACTAGATATTAGTAATAGAGTAAGATATAATTATTTTTTTAAAAAACAATTCATAAGAAAAATTTTAAAAATAATTTACAGTACATCAAATGAACTGCAAAGATTAAATTGGAATCAAATCGGACAATGCTAAAATGATTAATTGTTCTATTTTCTTAACCCTGGTTATGTCCAAAACTTAAAACGGATCATTTGAGTCATCTTGTATAACCTAAATATTAATTTTAAAATAAATTTGAATAATAGATAACCGTAATTGAGTGAGATATGACTATTTTTTTTAAACACAATACATAAAACTATTTTTAAAAATCATTTAGGGTTAATCAAATTATATCTAAAAATTGAATTAAAATTAAATCGGAACAATCGCCAACGCTATTAGTTATTAAATTTTCTTAACTCTGGTTGTATTCAAACCGTAAAAAACATTATTTGGCTATCTTGTATATGCGAAATAGTAAATTTAAATTCTATTCGAATAATAGATAACAGTAATAGAGTGAGATATAATTATTTTTTTAAAAAACAATTCATAAGATAAATTTTAAAAATAGTTTACAGTACATCAAATGAACTTCAAAAATTAAATTGGAATCAAATCGGACAATGCTATAATGATTAATTGTTCTATTTTCTGAACCCTGGTTATGTCCTAAACTTAAAAAGGATCATTTGAGTCATCTTGTATAACCTAAATATTAATTTTAAAATAAATTTGAATAATAGATAACCGTAATTGAGTGAGATATGACTATTTTTTTTTAACACAATACATTAAAATATTTTTTAAAGTCATTTAGGTTTATTCAAATTATACCTAAAAATTATATTAAAATTAAAACGGAACAATCTTTAACGCTATTAGTTATTATATTTTCTTATTTCTGGTTGTGTTCAAAATGTAAAAAATATCATTTGGCTATCTTGTATATGCGAAATAGTAAATTTAAATTATATTCGAATAATAGATATTAGTAATAGAGTGAGATATAATAATTTTTTAAAAAACAATTCATAAGAAAAATTTTTAAAATAATTTACAGTACATCAAATGAACTGCAAAGATTAAATTGGAATCAAATCGGACAATGCTAAAATGATTAATTGTTCTATTTTCTTAACCCTGGTTATGTCCAAAACTTAAAACGGATCATTTGAGTCATCTTGTATAACCTAAATATTAATTTTAAAATAAATTTGAATAATAGATAACCGTAATTGAGTGAGATATGACTATTTTTTTTAAACACAATACATAAAACTATTTTTAAAAATCATTTAGGGTTAATCAAATTATATCTAAAAATTGAATTAAAATTAAATCGAAACAATCGCCAACGCTATTAGTTATTAAATTTTCTTAACTCTGGTTGTATTCAAACCGTAAAAAACATCATTTGGCTATATTGTATAAAGGAATAGTAAATTTAAATTCTATTCGAATACTAGATATTAGTAATAGAGTAAGATATAATTATTTTTTTAAAAAACAATTCATAAGAAAAATTTTAAAAATAATTTACAGTACATCAAATGAACTGCAAAGATTAAATTGGAATCAAATCGGACAATGCTAAAATGATTAATTGTTCTATTTTCTTAACCCTGGTTATGTCCAAAACTTAAAACGGATCATTTGAGTCATCTTGTATAACCTAAATATTAATTTTAAAATAAATTTGAATAATAGATAACCGTAATTGAGTGAGATATGACTATTTTTTTTAAACACAATACATAAAACTATTTTTAAAAATCATTTAGGGTTAATCAAATTATATCTAAAAATTGAATTAAAATTAAATCGGAACAATCGCCAACGCTATTAGTTATTAAATTTTCTTAACTCTGGTTGTATTCAAACCGTAAAAAACATTATTTGGCTATCTTGTATATGCGAAATAGTAAATTTAAATTCTATTCGAATAATAGATAACAGTAATAGAGTGAGATATAATTATTTTTTTAAAAAACAATTCATAAGATAAATTTTAAAAATAGTTTACAGTACATCAAATGAACTTCAAAAATTAAATTGGAATCAAATCGGACAATGCTATAATGATTAATTGTTCTATTTTCTGAACCCTGGTTATGTCCTAAACTTAAAAAGGATCATTTGAGTCATCTTGTATAACCTAAATATTAATTTTAAAATAAATTTGAATAATAGATAACCGTAATTGAGTGAGATATGACTATTTTTTTTTAACACAATACATTAAAATATTTTTTAAAGTCATTTAGGTTTATTCAAATTATACCTAAAAATTATATTAAAATTAAAACGGAACAATCTTTAACGCTATTAGTTATTATATTTTCTTATTTCTGGTTGTGTTCAAAATGTAAAAAATATCATTTGGCTATCTTGTATATGCGAAATAGTAAATTTAAATTATATTCGAATAATAGATATTAGTAATAGAGTGAGATATAATAATTTTTTAAAAAACAATTCATAAGAAAAATTTTTAAAATAATTTACAGTACATCAAATGAACTGCAAAGATTAAATTGGAATCAAATCGGACAATGCTAAAATGATTAATTGTTCTATTTTCTTAACCCTGGTTATGTCCAAAACTTAAAACGGATCATTTGAGTCATCTTGTATAACCTAAATATTAATTTTAAAATAAATTTGAATAATAGATAACCGTAATTGAGTGAGATATGACTATTTTTTTTAAACACAATACATAAAACTATTTTTAAAAATCATTTAGGGTTAATCAAATTATATCTAAAAATTGGATTAAAATTAAATCGAAACAATCGCCAACGCTATTAGTTATTAAATTTTCTTAACTCTGGTTGTATTCAAACCGTAAAAAACATCATTTGGCTATATTGTATAAAGGAATAGTAAATTTAAACTCTATTCGAATACTAGATATTAGTAATAGAGTGAGATATAATTATTTTTTTAAAAAACAATTCATAAGAAAAATTTTAAAAATAATTTACAGTACATCAAATGAACTTCAAAGATTAAATTGGAATCAAATCGGACAATGCTATAATGATTAATTGTTCTATTTTCTGAACCCTGGTTATGTCCAAAACTTAAAAAGGATCATTTGAGTCATCTTGTATAACCTAAATATTAATTTTAAATTATATTTGAATAATAGATAACCGTAATTGAGTGAGATATGACTATTTTTTTTAAACACAATACATCAAAATATTTTTAAAAGTCATTTAGGGTTAATCAAATTATATCTAAAAATTAAATTAAAATTAAAACGGAACAATCTTTAACGCTATTAGTTATTATATTTTGATAATTCTGGTTGTGTTCAAACTGTAAAAAACATCATTTGGCTATCTTGTATATGCGAAATAGTAAATTTAAATTCTATTCGAATAATAGATATTAGTAATAGAGTGAGATATAATTATTTTTTTAAAAAACAATTCATAAGAAAAATTTTAAAAATAATTTACAGTACATCAAATGAACTTCAAAGATTAAATTGGAATCAAATCGGACAATGCTATAATGATTAATTATTCTATTTTCTGAACCCTGGTTATGTCCAAAACTTAAAAAGGATCATTTGAGTCATCTTGTATAGGCTAAATATTAGTTTTAAAATAAATTTGAATAATAGATAACCGTAATTGAGTGAGATATGACTATTTTTTTTAAACACAATACATCAAAATATTTTTTAAAGTCATTTAGGTTTAATAAAATTATACCTAAAAATTAAATTAAAATTATAACGGAACAATCTTTAACGCTATTAGTTATTATATTTTCTTATTTCTGGTTGTGTTCAAACTGTAAAAAATATCATTTGGCTATCTTGTATATGCGAAATAGTAAATTTAAATTATATTCGAATAATAGATATTAGTAATAGAGTGAGATATAATAATTTTTTAAAAAACAATTCATAAGAAAAATTTTTAAAATAATTTACAGTACATCAAATGAACTGCAAAGATTAAATTGGAATCAAATCGGACAATGCTAAAATGATTAATTGTTCTATTTTCTTAACCCTGGTTATGTCCAAAACTTAAAACGGATCATTTGAGTCATCTTGTATAACCTAAATATTAATTTTAAAATAAATTTGAATAATAGATAACCGTAATTGAGTGAGATATGACTATTTTTTTTAAACACAATACATAAAACTATTTTTAAAAATCATTTAGGGTTAATCAAATTATATCTAAAAATTGAATTAAAATTAAATCGAAACAATCGCCAACGCTATTAGTTATTAAATTTTCTTAACTCTGGTTGTATTCAAACCGTAAAAAACATCATTTGGCTATATTGTATAAAGGAATAGTAAATTTAAATTCTATTCGAATACTAGATATTAGTAATAGAGTGAGATATAATTATTTTTTTAAAAAACAATTCATAAGAAAAATTTTAAAAATAATTTACAGTACATCAAATGAACTTCAAAGATTAAATTGGAATCAAATCGAACAATGCTATAATGATTAATTGTTCTATTTTCTGAACCCTGGTTATGTCCAAAACTTAAAAAGGATCATTTGAGTCATCTTGTATAACCTAAATATTAATTTTAAATTATATTTGAATAATAGATAACCGTAATTGAGTGAGATATGACTATTTTTTTTAAACACAATACATCAAAATATTTTTAAAAGTCATTTAGGGTTAATCAAATTATATCTAAAAATTAAATTAAAATTAAAACGGAACAATCTTTAACGCTATTAGTTATTATATTTTGATAATTCTGGTTGTGTTCAAACTGTAAAAAACATCATTTGGCTATCTTGTATATGCGAAATAGTAAATTTAAATTCTATTCGAATAATAGATATTAGTAATAGAGTGAGATATAATTATTTTTTTAAAAAACAATTCATAAGAAAAATTTTAAAAATAATTTACAATACATCAAATGAACTTCAAAGATTAAATTGGAATCAAATCGGACAATGCTATAATGATTAATTATTCTATTTTCTGAACCCTGGTTATGTCCAAAACTTAAAAAGGATCATTTGAGTCATCTTGTATAGGCTAAATATTAGTTTTAAAATAAATTTGAATAATAGATAACCGTAATTGAGTGAGATATGACTATTTTTTTTAAACACAATACATCAAAATATTTTTTAAAGTCATTTAGGTTTAATAAAATTATACCTAAAAATTAAATTAAAATTATAACGGAACAATCTTTAACGCTATTAGTTATTATATTTTCTTATTTCTGGTTGTGTTCAAACCGTAAAAAACATCATTTGGCTATCTTGTGTATGCGAAATAGTAAATTTAAATTTTATTCGAATACTAGATAACCGTAATTGAGTGAGATATGACTATTTTTTTTAAACACAATACATAAAACTATTTTTAAAAATCATTTAGGGTTATCAAATTATATCTAAAAATTGAATTAAAATTAAATCGGAACAATCGCCAACGCTATTAGTTATTAAATTTTCTTAACTCTGGTTGTATTCAAACCGTAAAAAACATTATTTGGCTATCTTGTATATGCGAAATAGTAAATTTAAATTCTATTCGAATAATAGATAACAGTAATAGAGTGAGATATAATTATTTTTTTAAAAAACAATTCATAGGATAAATTTTAAAAATAGTTTACAGTACATCAAATGAACTTCAAAAATTAAATTGGAATCAAATCGGACAATGCTATAATGATTAATTGTTCTATTTTCTGAACCCTGGTTATGTCCAAAACTTAAAAAGGATCATTTGAGTCATCTTGTATAACCTAAATATTAATTTTAAAATAAATTTGAATAATAGATAACCGTAATTGAGTGAGATATGACTATTTTTTTTTAACACAATACATTAAAATATTTTTTAAAGTCATTTAGGTTTATTCAAATTATACCTAAAAATTATATTAAAATTAAAACGGAACAATCTTTAACGCTATTAGTTATTATATTTTCTTATTTCTGGTTGTGTTCAAACTGTAAAAAATATCATTTGGCTATCTTGTATATGCGAAATAGTAAATTTAAATTATATTCGAATAATAGATATTAGTAATAGAGTGAGATATAATAATTTTTTAAAAAACAATTCATAGGAAAAATTTTTAAAATAATTTACAGTACATCAAATGAACTGCAAAGATTAAATTGGAATCAAATCGGACAATGCTAAAATGATTAATTGTTCTATTTTCTTAACCCTGGTTATGTCCAAAACTTAAAACGGATCATTTGAGTCATCTTGTATAACCTAAATATTAATTTTAAAATAAATTTGAATAATAGATAACCGTAATTGAGTGAAATATGACTATTTTTTTTAAACACAATACATAAAACTATTTTTAAAAATCATTTAGGGTTAATCAAATTATATCTAAAAATTGAATTAAAATTAAATCGAAACAATCGCCAACGCTATTAGTTATTATATTTTGATAATTCTGGTTGTGTTCAAACTGTAAAAAACATCATTTGGCTATATTGTATAAAGGAATAGTAAATTTAAATTCTATTCGAATAATAGATATTAGTAATAGAGTGAGATATAATTATTTTTTTAAAAAACAATTCATAAGAAAAATTTTAAAAATAATTTACAGTACATCAAATGAACTTCGAAGATTAAATTGGAATCAAATCGGACAATGCTATAATGATTAATTATTCTATTTTCTGAACCCTGGTTATGTCCAAAACTTAAAAAGGATCATTTGAGTCATCTTGTATAGGCTAAATATTAGTTTTAAAATAAATTTGAATAATAGATAACCGTAATTGAGTGAGAAATGACTATTTTTTTTAAACACAATACATCAAAATATTTTTTAAAGTCATTTAGGTTTAATAAAATTATACCTAAAAATTAAATTAAAATTATAACGGAACAATCTTTAACGCTATTAGTTATTATATTTTCTTATTTCTGGTTGTGTTCAAACCGTAAAAAACATCATTTGGCTATCTTGTATATGCGAAATAGTATATTTAAATTTTATTCGAATACTAGATAACCGTAATTGAGTGAGATATGACTATTTTTTTTAAACACAATACATAAAACTATTTTTAAAAATCATTTAGGGTTATCAAATTATATCTAAAAATTGAATTAAAATTAAATCGGAACAATCGCCAACGCTATTAGTTATTAAATTTTCTTAACTCTGGTTGTATTCAAACCGTAAAAAACATTATTTGGCTATCTTGTATATGCGAAATAGTAAATTTAAATTCTATTCGAATAATAGATAACAGTAATAGAGTGAGATATAATTATTTTTTTAAAAAACAATTCATAAGATAAATTTTAAAAATAGTTTACAGTACATCAAATGAACTTCAAAAATTAAATTGGAATCAAATCGGACAATGCTATAATGATTAATTGTTCTATTTTCTGAACACTGGTTATGTCCAAAACTTAAAAAGGATCATTTGAGTCATCTTGTATAACCTAAATATTAATTTTAAAATAAATTTGAATAATAGATAACCGTAATTGAGTGAGATATGACTATTTTTTTTTAACACAATACATTAAAATATTTTTTAAAGTCATTTAGGTTTATTCAAATTATACCTAAAAATTATATTAAAATTAAAACGGAACAATCTTTAACGCTATTAGTTATTATACTTTCTTATTTCTGGTTGTGTTCAAACTGTAAAAAATATCATTTGGCTATCTTGTATATGCGAAATAGTAAATTTAAATTATATTCGAATAATAGATATTAGTAATAGAGTGAGATATAATAATTTTTTAAAAAACAATTCATAAGAAAAATTTTTAAAATAATTTACAGTACATCAAATGAACTGCAAAGATTAAATTGGAATCAAATCGGACAATGCTAAAATGATTAATTGTTCTATTTTCTTAACCCTGGTTATGTCCAAAACTTAAAACGGATCATTTGAGTCATCTTGTATAACCTAAATATTAATTTTAAAATAAATTTGAATAATAGATAACCGTAATTGAGTGAGATATGACTATTTTTTTTAAACACAATACATAAAACTATTTTTAAAAATCATTTAGGGTTAATCAAATTATATCTAAAAATTGAATTAAAATTAAATCGAAACAATCGCCAACGCTATTAGTTATTAAATTTTCTTAACTCTGGTTGTATTCAAACCGTAAAAAACATCATTTGGCTATATTGTATAAAGGAATAGTAAATTTAAATTCTATTCGAATAATAGATATTAGTAATAGAGTGAGATATAATTATTTTTTTAAAAAACAATTCATAAGATAAATTTTAAAAATAGTTTACAGTACATCAAATGAACTTCAAAAATTAAATTGGAATCAAATCGGACAATGCAATAATGATTAATTGTTCTATTTTCTTAACCCTGGTTATGTCCAAAACTTAAAAAGGATCATTTGAGTCATCTTGTATAACCTAAATATTAATTTTAAAATAAATTTGAATAATAGATAACCGTAATTAAGTGAGTTATGACAATTTTTTTTTAACACAATATATCAAAATATTTTTAAAAATCATTTAGGGTTAAACAAATTATATCTAAAAATTAAATTAAAATTAAATCGGAACAATCGTTAACGCGAAGAGTTATTATATTTTCTTATTTCTGGTTGTGTTCAAACCGTAAAAAACATCATTTGGCTATCTTGTATATGCGAAATAGTAAATTTAAATTCTATTCGAATACTAGATAACCGTAATTGAGTGAGATATGACTATTTTTTTTAAACACAATACATAAAACTATTTTTAAAAATCATTTAGGGTTATCAAATTATATCTAAAAATTAAATTAAAATTAAAACGGAACAATCTTTAACGCTATTAGTTATTATATTTTCTTATTTCTGGTTGTGCTCAAACCGTAAAAAACATCATTTGGCTATTTTGTATATGCGAAATAGTAAATTTAAATTCTATTCGAATAATAGATAACAGTAATAGAGTGAGATATAATAATTTTTTTAAAAACAATTCATAAGAAAAATTTTTAAAATAATTTACAGTACATCAAATGAACTGCAAAGATTAAATTGGAATCAAATCGGACAATGCTAAAATGATTAATTGTTCTATTTTCTTAACCCTGGTTATGTCCAAAACTTAAAACGGATCATTTGAGTCATCTTGTATAACCTAAATATTAATTTTAAAATAAATTTGAATAATAGATAACCGTAATTGAGTGAGATATGACTATTTTTTTTAAACACAATACATAAAACTATTTTTAAAAATCATTTAAAGTTAATCAAATTATATCTAAAAATTGAATTAAAATTAAATCGAAACAATCGCCAACGCTATTAGTTATTAAATTTTCTTAACTCTGGTTGTATTCAAACCGTAAAAAACATCATTTGGCTATATTGTATAAATGAATAGTAAATTTAAATTCTATTCGAATAATAGATATTAGTAATAGAGTGAGATATAATTATTTTTTTAAAAAACAATTCATAAGATAAATTTTAAAAATAGTTTACAGTACATCAAATGAACTTCAAAAATTAAATTGGAATCAAATCGGACAATGCAATAATGATTAATTGTTCTATTTTCTTAACCCTGGTTATGTCCAAAACTTAAAAAGGATCATTTGAGTCATCTTGTATAACCTAAATATTAATTTTAAAATAAATTTGAATAATAGATAACCGTAATTAAGTGAGTTATGACAATTTTTTTTTAACACAATATATCAAAATATTTTTAAAAATCATTTAGGGTTAAACAAATTATATCTAAAAATTAAATTAAAATTAAATCGGAACAATCGTTAACGCGAAGAGTTATTATATTTTCTTATTTCTGGTTGTGTTCAAACCGTAAAAAACATATTTTGGCTATCTTGTATATGCGAAATAGTAAATTTAAATTCTATTCGAATACTAGATAACCGTAATTGAGTGAGATATGACTATTTTTTTTAAACACAATACATAAAACTATTTTTAAAAATCATTTAGGGTTATCAAATTATATCTAAAAATTAAATTAAAATTAAAACGGAACAATCTTTAACGCTATTAGTTATTATATTTTCTTATTTCTGGTTGTGCTCAAACCGTAAAAAACATCATTTGGCTATTTTGTATATGCGAAATAGTAAATTTAAATTCTATTCGAATAATAGATAACAGTAATAGAGTGAGATATAATTATTTTTTTAAAAAACAATTCATAAGATAAATTTTAAAAATAGTTTACAGTACATCAAATGAACTTCAAAAATTAAATTGGAATCAAATCGGACAATGCAATAATGATCAATTGTTCTATTTTCTTAACCCTGGTTATGTCCAAAACTTAAAAAGGATCATTTGAGTCATCTTGTATAACCTAAATATTAATTTTAAAATAAATTTGAATAATAGATAACCCTAATTAAGTGAGTTATGACAATTTTTTTTTAACACAATATATCAAAATATTTTTAAAAATTATTTAGGGTTAAACAAATTATATCTAAAAATTAAATTAAAATTAAATCGGAACAATCGTTAACGCGAAGAGTTATTTGAGTTAGAGTTAAAAAACATCATTTGGCTATCTTGTATATGCGAAATAGTAAATTTAAATTCTATTCGAATACTAGATAACCGTAATTGAGTGAGATATGACTATTTTTTTTAAACACAATACATAAAACTATTTTTAAAAATCATTTAGGGTTATCAAATTATATCTAAAAATTAAATTAAAATTAAAACGGAACAATCTTTAACGCTATTAGTTATTATATTTTCTTATTTCTGGTTGTGCTCAAACCGTAAAAAACATCATTTGGCTATCTTGTATATGCGAAATAGTAAATTTAAATTATATTCGAATAATAGATATTAGTAATAGACTGAGATATAATAATTTAAAAAAAAAACAATTCATAAGAAAAATTTTTAAAATAATTTACAGTACATCAAATGAACTGCAAAGATTAAATTGGAATCAAATCGGACAATGCTATAATGATTAATTGTTCTATTTTCTTAACCCTGGTTATGTACAAAACTTAAAAAGGATCATTTCAGTCATCTTGTATAACCTAAATATTAATTTTAAAATAAATTTGAATAATAGATAACCGTAATTGAGTGAGATATGACTATTTTTTTAAAACATAATACATAAAATTATTTTTAAAAATTATTTAAGGTTAATCAATTTATATCTAAAAATTGAATTAAAATTAAATCGGAACAATCGCCAACGCTATTAGTTATTAAATTTTCTTAACTCTGTTTGTATTCAAACCGTAAAAAACATCATTTGGCTATCTTGTATATGCGAAATAGTAAATTTAAATTATATTCGAATAACAGATATTAGTAATAGAGTGAGATATAATAATTTTTTAAAAAACAATTCATAGGAAAAATTTTTAAAATAATTTACAGTACATCAAATGAACTTCAAAAATTAAATTGGAATCAAATCGCACAAAGCAATAATGGTTAATTGTTCTATTTTCTTAACCCTGGTTATGTCCAAAACTTAAAAAGGATCATTTGAGTCATCTTGTATAACCTAAATATTAATTTTAAAATAAATTTGAATAATAGATAATCGTAATTGAGTGAGATATGACTATTTTTTTTAAACACAATATCTCAAAATATTTTTTAAAATTATTTAGGGTTAATCAAATTATATCTAAAAATTAAATTAAAATTAAAACGGAACAATCTTTAACACTATCAGTTATTATATTTTCTTAATTCTGGTTGTGTTCAAACCGTAAAAAACATCATTTGGCTATCTTGTATATGCGACATAGTAAATTTAAATTCTATTTGAATAATAGATAACAGTAATAACAGTAATAGATTGAGATATAATTATTTTTATAAAAATCAATTCATAAGAAAAATTTTAAAAATAATTTACAGTACATCAAATGAACTTCAAAGATTAAATTGGAAACAAATCGGCAATGCTATAATGATTAATTTTTCTACTTTCTCAACCCTGGTTATGTCCAAAACTTAAAAAGGATCAATTGGGGCATCTTGATAACCTAAATATTAATTTTAAATTATATTTGAGTAATAGATAACCGTAATTGAGTGAGATATAACTATTTTTTTTAAACACAATACATAAAACTATTTTTAAAAATCATTTAGGGTTATCAAATTATATCTAAAAATTAAATTAAAATTAAAACGGAACAATCTTTAACGCTATTAGTTATTATATTTTCTTATTTCTGGTTGTGCTCAAACCGTAAAAAACATCATTTGGCTATTTTGTATATGCGAAATAGTAAATTTAAATTCTATTCGAATAATAGATAACAGTTATAGAGTGAGATATAATTATTTTTTTAAAAAACAATTCATAAGATAAATTTTAAAAATAGTTTACAGTACATCAAATGAACTTCAAAAATTAAATTGGAATCAAATCGGACAATGCAATAATGATCAATTGTTCTATTTTCTTAACCCTGGTTATGTCCAAAACTTAAAAAGGATCATTTGAGTCATCTTGTATAACCTAAATATTAATTTTAAAATAAATTTGAATAATAGATAACCCTCATTAAGTGAGTTATGACAATTTTTTTTAAACACAATATATCAAAATATTTTTAAAAATCATTTAGGGTTAAACAAATTATATCTAAAAATTAAATTAAAATTAAATCGGAACAATCGTTAACGCGAAGAGTTATTATATTTTCTTAATTCTGGTTGTGTTCAAACCGTAAAAAACATCATTTGGCTATCTTGTATATGCGAAATAGTAAATTTAAATTATATTCGAATAATAGATATTAGTAATAGACTGAGATATAATAATTTAAAAAAAAACAATTCATAAGAAAAATTTTTAAAATAATTTACAGTACATCAAATGAACTGCAAAGATTAAATTGGAATCAAATCGGACAATGCTATAATGATTAATTGTTCTATTTTCTTAACCCTGGTTATGTACAAAACTTAAAAAGGATCATTTCAGTCATCTTGTATAACCTAAATATTAATTTTAAAATAAATTTGAATAATAGATAACCGTAATTGAGTGAGATATGACTATTTTTTTAAAACATAATACATAAAATTATTTTTTAAAATTATTTAAGGTTAATCAATTTATATCTAAAAATTGAATTAAAATTAAATCGGAACAATCGCCAACGCTATTAGTTATTAAATTTTCTTAACTCTGTTTGTATTCAAACCGTAAAAAACATCATTTGGCTATCTTGTATATGCGAAATAGTAAATTTAAATTATATTCGAATAACAGATATTAGTAATAGAGTGAGATATAATAATTTTTTAAAAAACAATTCATAGGAAAAATTTTTAAAATAATTTACAGTACATCAAATGAACTTCAAAAATTAAATTGGAATCAAATCGCACAATGCAATAATGGTTAATTGTTCTATTTTCTTAACCCTGGTTATGTCCAAAACTTAAAAAGGATCATTTGAGTCATCTTGTATAACCTAAATATTAATTTTAAAATAAATTTGAATAATAGATAACCGTAATTGAGTGAGATATGACTATTTTTTTTAAACACAATATCTCAAAATATTTTTTAAAATTATTTAGGGTTAATCAAATTATATCTAAAAATTAAATTAAAATTAAAACGGAACAATCTTTAACACTATCAGTTATTATATTTTCTTAATTCTGGTTGTGTTCAAACCGTAAAAAACATCATTTGGCTATCTTGTATATGCGACATAGTAAATTTAAATTCTATTTGAATAATAGATAACAGTAATAACAGTAATAGATTGAGATATAATTATTTTTATAAAAATCAATTCATAAGAAAAATTTTAAAAATAATTTACAGTACATCAAATGAACTTCAAAGATTAAATTGGAATCAAATCGGACAATGCTATAATGATTAATTGTTCTATTTTCTTAACCCTGGTTATGTACAAAACTTAAAAAGGATCATTTCAGTCATCTTGTATAACCTAAATATTAATTTTAAAATAAATTTGAATAATAGATAACCGTAATTGAGTGAGATATGACTATTTTTTTAAAACATAATACATAAAATTATTTTTTAAAATTATTTAAGGTTAATCAATTTATATCTAAAAATTGAATTAAAATTAAATCGGAACAATCGCCAACGCTATTAGTTATTAAATTTTCTTAACTCTGTTTGTGTTCAAACCGCAAAAAACATCATTTGGCTATCTTGTATATGCGAAATAGTAAATTTAAATTCTATTCGAATAATAGATATTAGTAATAGAGTGAGATATAATTATTTTTTTAAAAAACAATTCATAAGAAAAATTTTAAAAATAATTTACAGTACATCAAATGAACTTCAAAGATTAAATTGGAATCAAATCGGACAATGCTATAATGATTAATTATTCTATTTTCTGAACCCTGGTTATGTCCAAAACTTAAAAAGGATCATTTGAGTCATCTTGTATAGGCTAAATATTAGTTTTAAAATAAATTTGAATAATAGATAACCGTAATTGAGTGAGATATGACTATTTTTTTTAAACACAATACATCAAAATATTTTTTAAAGTCATTTAGGTTTAATAAAATTATACCTAAAAATTAAATTAAAATTAAAACGGAACAATCTTTAACGCTATTAGTTACTATATTTTCTTATTTCTGATTGTGTTCAAATCGTAAAAAACATCATTTGGCTATCTTGTATATGCGAAATAGTAAATTTAAATTTTATTCGAATACTAGATAACCGTAATTGAGTGAGATATGACTATTTTTTTTAAACATAATACATAAAACTATTTTTAAAAATCATTTAGGGTTATCAAATTATATCTAAAAATTGAATTAAAATTAAATCGGAACAATCGCCAACGCTATTAGTTATTAAATTTTCTTAACTCTGGTTGTATTCAAACCGTAAAAAACATTATTTGGCTATCTTGTATATGCGAAATAGTAAATTTAAATTCTATTCGAATAATAGATAACAGTAATAGAGTGAGATATAATTATTTTTTTAAAAAACAATTCATAAGATAAATTTTAAAAATAGTTTACAGTACATCAAATGAACTTCAAAAATTAAATTGGAATCAAATCGGACAATGCTATAATGATTAATTGTTCTATTTTCTGAACCCTGGTTATGTCCAAAACTTAAAAAGGATCATTTGAGTCATCTTGTATAACCTAAATATTAATTTTAAAATAAATTTGAATAATAGATAACCGTAATTGAGTGAGATATGACTATTTTTTTTAAACACAATACATTAAAATATTTTTTAAAGTCATTTAGGTTTAATCAAATTATACCTAAAAATTAAATTAAAATTAAAACGGAACAATCTTTAACGCTATTAGTTATTATATTTTCTTATTTCTGGTTGTGTTCAAACTGTAAAAAATATCATTTGGCTATCTTGTATATGCGAAATAGTAAATTTAAATTATATTCGAATAATAGATATTAGTAATAGAGTGAGATATAATAATTTTTTAAAAAACAATTCATAAGAGAAATTTTTAAAATAATTTACAGTACATCAAATGAACTGCAAAGATTAAATTGGAATCAAATTGGACAATGCTAAAATGATTAATTGTTCTATTTTCTTAAGCCTGGTTATGTCCAAAACTTAAAACGGATCATTTGAGTCATCTTGTATAACCTAAATATTAATTTTAAAATAAATTTGAATAATAGATAACCGTAATTGAGTGAGATATGACTATTTTTTTTAAACACAATACATAAAACTATTTTTAAAAATCATTTAGGGTTAATCAAATTATATCTAAAAATTAAATTAAAATTAAATCGGAACAATCGTTAACGCGAAGAGTTATTATATTTTCTTAATTCTGGTTGTGTTCAAACCGTAAAAAACATCATTTGGCTATCTTGTATATGCGAAATAGTAAATTTAAATTATATTCGAATAATAGATATTAGTAATAGACTGAGATATAATAATTTAAAAAAAAAACAATTCATAAGAAAAATTTTTAAAATAATTTACAGTACATCAAATGAACTGCAAAGATTAAATTGGAATCAAATCGGACAATGCTATAATGATTAATTGTTCTATTTTCTTAACCCTGGTTATGTACAAAACTTAAAAAGGATCATTTCAGTCATCTTGTATAACCTAAATATTAATTTTAAAATAAATTTGAATAATAGATAACCGTAATTGAGTGAGATATGACTATTTTTTTAAAACATAATACATAAAATTATTTTTAAAAAGTATTTAAGGTTAATCAATTTATATCTAAAAATTGAATTAAAATTAAATCGGAACAATCGCCAACGCTATTAGTTATTAAATTTTCTTAACTCTGGTTGTATTCAAACCGTAAAAAACATCATTTGGCTATCTTGTATATGCGAAATAGTAAATTTAAATTATATTCGAATAACAGATATTAGTAATAGAGTGAGATATAATAATTTTTTAAAAAACAATTCATAGGAAAAATTTTTAAAATAATTTACAGTACATCAAATGAACTTCAAAAATTAAATTGGAATCAAATCGCACAATGCAATAATGGTTAATTGTTCTATTTTCTTAACCCTGGTTATGTCCAAAACTTAAAAAGGATCATTTGAGTCATCTTGTATAACCTAAATATTAATTTTAAAATAAATTTGAATAATAGATAACCGTAATTGAGTGAGATATGACTATTTTTTTTAAACACAATATCTCAAAATATTTTTTAAAATTATTTAGGGTTAATCAAATTATATCTAAAAATTAAATTAAAATTAAAACGGAACAATCTTTAACACTATCAGTTATTATATTTTCTTAATTCTGGTTGTGTTCAAACCGTAAAAAACATCATTTGGCTATCTTGTATATGCGACATAGTAAATTTAAATTCTATTGGAATAATAGATAACAGTAATAACAGTAATAGATTGAGATATAATTATTTTTATAAAAATCAATTCATAAGAAAAATTTTAAAAATAATTTACAGTACATCAAATGAACTTCAAAGTTTAAATTGGAAACAAATCGGACAATGCTATAATGATTAATTTTTCTACTTTCTCAACCCTGGTTATGTCCAAAACTTAAAAAGGATCAATTGGGGCATCTTGATAACCTAAATATTAATTTTAAATTATATTTGAATAATAGATAACCGTAATTGAGTGAGATATAACTATTTTTTTTAAACATAATACATCAAAATATTTTTAAAAGTCATTTAGGGTTAATCAAATTATATCTAAAAATTAAATTAAAATTAAAACGGAACATTCTTTAACGCTATTAGTTATTATATTTTCTTAATTCTGGTTGTGTTCAAACCGCAAAAAACATCAATTGGCTATCTTGTATATGC
Organism: Anthonomus grandis grandis; assembly: GCF_022605725.1. Lineage (NCBI taxonomy): Eukaryota > Metazoa > Arthropoda > Insecta > Coleoptera > Curculionidae > Anthonomus > Anthonomus grandis. The sequence continues at coordinate 5,048,341 of NC_065561.1, forward strand.
GAAATAGTAAATTTAAATCATATTCGAATAATAGATATTAGTAATAGAGTGAGATATAATTATTTTTTTTAAAAACAATTCATAAGAAAAATTTTTAAAATAATTTACAGTCCATCAAATGAACTTCAAAGATTAAATTGGAATCAAATCGGACAATACTATAATGATTAATTGTTCTATTTTCTTAACCCTGTTTATGTCCAAAACTTAAAAAGGATCATTTGAGTCATCTTGTATAACCTAAATATTAATTTTAAAATAAATTTGAATAATAGATATCCGTAATTCAGTGAGATATGACTATTTTTTTTAATCAAAATAAATCAAAATAATTTAAAATATTATTTAGGATTAATCAAATTATATCTAAAAATTATTATAAAATTAAATCGGAACAATCGCTAATGCTATTAGTTATTAAATTTTCTTAACTCTGGTTGTATTCAAACCGTAAAAAACATCATTTGGCTATCTTGTATATGCGAAATAGTAAATTTAAATTATATTCGAATAATAGATAACAGTAATAGAGTGAGATATAATTATTTTTTTAAAAAACAATTCATAAGAAAAATTTAAAAAATAATTTACGGTACATCAAATGAACTTCAAAGATTAAATTGGAATCAAATCGGACAATGCAAAAATGATTAATTGTTCTATTTTCTTAACCCATGTTATGTCCAAAACTTAAAAAGGATCATTTGAGTCATCTTGTATAACCTAAATATTAATTTTAAAATAAATTTGATTAATAGATAAGCGTAATTGAGCGAGATATGACTTTTTTTTTTAAACACAATACATCAAAATATTTTAAAAAATTACTTAGGGTTAAACAAATTATATCTAAAAATTAAATTGAAATCATATTGGAGCAATAGCTATAGGTAATAGAAATCGATTTTCTTTATTCTGGTTATGTCCAAAAATTAAAAAGGATCATTTGAGTCATCTTGTATAACCTAAATATTAATTTTAAAATAAATTTGAATAATAGATAATCGTAATTGAGTGAGATATGACAATTTTTTTTAAACACAATATATCAAAATATTTTTAAAAATCATTTAGGGTTAATCAAATTATATCTAAAAATTATTATAAAATTAAATCGGAACAATCGCTAATGCTATTAGTTATTAAATTTTCTTAACTCTGGTTGTATTCAAACCGTAAAAAACATCATTTGGCTATCTTGTATATGCGAAATAGAAAATTTAAATTATATTCGAATAATAGATAACAGTAATAGAGTGAGATAAAATTATTTTTTTAAAAAGCAATTCATAAGAAAAATTTTTAAAATAATTTACAGTACATCAAATGAACTTCAAAAATTAAATTGGAATCAAATCGGACAATGCAATAATGATTAATTGTTCTATTTTCTTAACCCTGGTTATGTCCAAAACTTAAAAAGGATCATTTGAGTCATCTTGTATAACCTAAATATTAATTTTAAAATAAATTTGAATAATAGATATCCGTAATTCAGTGAGATATGACTATTTTTTTTAAACACAATATATCAAAATATTTTTAAAAATCATTTAGGGTTAATCAAATTATATCTAAAAATTAAAACGGAACAATCTTTAACGCTATCAGTTATAATATTTTCTTAATTCTGGTTGTGTTCAAACCGTAAAAAACATCATTTGGCTATCTTGTATATGCGAAATAGTAAATTTAAATTATATTCGAATAATAGATAACAGTAATAGAGTGAGATATAATAATTTTTATAAAAATTAATTCATTAAAAAAATTTTAAAAATAATTTACAGTACATCAAATGAACTTCAAAGATTAAATTGGAATCAAATCGGACAATGCAAAAATGATTAATTGTTCTATTTTCTTAACCCTGGTTATGTCCAAAACTTAAAAAGGATCATTTGAGTCATCTTGTATAACCTAAATATTAATTTTAAAATAAATTTGAATAATAGATAACCGTAATTGAGTGAGATATGACCATTTTTTTGTAAACACAATATATCAAAATATTTTTAAAAATCATTTAGGGTTAATCAAATTATATCTAAAAAATTAAATTAAAATTAAATCGGAACAATCGTTAACGCGAAGAGTTATTATATTTTCTTAATTCTTGTATGTGGGAAATAGTAAATTTAAATTCTATTCGAATAATAGATAACAGTAATAGAGTGAGATATAATTATTTTTTTAAAAAACAATTCATAAGAAAAATTTAAAAAATAATTTACGGTACATCAAATGAACTTCAAAGATTAAATTGGAATCAAATCGGACAATGTAAAAATGATTAATTGTTCTATTTTCTTAACCCTGGTTATGTCCAAAACTTAAAAAGGATCATTTGTGTCATCTTGTATAACCTAAATATTAATTTTAAAATAAATTTGATTAATAGATAAGCGTAATTGAGCGAGATATGACTTTTTTTTTAAACACAATACATCAAAATATTTTAAAAAATTACTTAGGGTTAAACAAATTATATCTAAAAATTAAATTGAAATCATATTGGAGCAATAGCTATAGGTAATAGAAATCGATTTTCTTTATTCTGGTTATGTCCAAAACTTAAAAAGGATCATTTGTGTCATCTTGTATAACCTAAATATTAATTTTAAATTATATTTGAATAATAGATAACCGTAATTGAGTGAGATATGACTATTTTTTTTAAACACAATACATCAAAATATTTTTAAAAGTCATTTAGGGTTTATCAAATTATATCTAAAAATTAAATTAAAATTAAAACGGAACAATCTTTAACGCTATTAGTTACTATATTTTCTTAATTCTGGTTATGTTCAAACCGTAAAAAACATCATTTGGCTATCTTGTATATGCGAAATAGTAAATTTAAATTCTATTCAAATAATAGATAACAGTAATAGAGTGAGATATAATTATTTTTCTAAAAAACAATTCATAAGAAAAATTTTTAAAATAATTTACAGTACATCAAATGAACTTCAAATATTAAATTGGAATCAAATCGGACAATGCAATAATGATTAATTGTTCTATTTTCTTAACCCTGGTTATGTCCAAAACTTAAAAAGGAACATTTGGGTCATCTTGTATACCTAAATATTAATTTTAAAATAAATTTGAATAATAGATAACCGTAATTGAGTGAGATATAACAATTTTTTATAAGCACAATATTTTTAAAAATCATTTAGGGTTAATCAAATTATATCTAAAAATTGAATTAAAATTAAATCGGAACAATCGCCAACGCTATTAGTTATTACATTTTCTTAACTCTGGTTGTGTTCAAACCGTAAAAAACATCATTTGGCTATCTTGTATATGGGAAATAGTAAATTTAAATTCTATTAGAATAATAGATAACCGTAATTGAGTGAGATATGACTATTTTTTTTAAACACAATACATAAAACTATTTTTAAAAATCATTTAGGGTTATCAAATTATATCTAAAAATTGAATTAAAATTAAATCGGAACAATCGCCAACGCTATTAGTTATTAAATTTTCTTAACTCTGGTTGTATTCAAACCGTAAAAAACATTATTTGGCTATCTTGTATATGCAAAATAGTAAATTTAAATTATATTCAAATAATAGATATTAGTAATAGAGTGAGATATAATTATTTTTTTAAAAAACAATTCATAAGAAAAAATTTAAAAACAATTTACAGTCCATCAAATGAACTTCAAAGATAAAATTGGAATCAAATCAGACAATGCTATAATGATTAATTGTTTTATTTTCTTAACCCTGGTTATGTCCAAAACTTAAAAAAAATCATTTGAGTCATCTTGTATAACCTAAATATTAATTTTAAAATAAATTTAAATAATTGATATCCGTAATTCAGTGAGATATGACTATTTTTTTTAAACACAATACATAAAACTATTTTTAAAAATCATTTAGGGTTATCAAATTATATCTAAAAATTGAATTAAAATTAAATCGAAACAATCGCCAACGCTATTAGTTATTAAATTTTCTTAACTCTGGTTGTATTCAAACCGTAAAAAACATCATTTGGCTATATTGTATAAAGGAATAGTAAATTTAAATTCTATTCGAACAATAGATATTAGTAATAGAGTGAGATATAATTATTTTTTTAAAAAACAATTCATAAGAAAAATTTTAAAAATAATTTACAGTACATCAAATGAACTTCAAAGATTAAATTGGAATCAAATCGGACAATGCTATAATGATTAATTATTCTATTTTCTGAACCCTGGTTATGTCCAAAACTTAAAAAGGATCATTTGAGTCATCTTGTATAACCTAAATATTAATTTTAAAATAAATTTGAATAATAGATAACCGTAATTGAGTGAGATATGACTATTTTTTTTAAACACAATACATTAAAATATTTTTTAAAGTCATTTAGGTTTAATCAAATTATACCTAAAAATTAAATTAAAATTAAAACGGAACAATCTTTAACGCTATTAGTTATTATATTTTCTTATTTCTGGTTGTGTTCAAACTGTAAAAAATATCATTTGGCATCTTGTATATGAGAAATAGTAAATTTAAATTATATTCGAATAATAGATATTAGTAATAGAGTGAGATATAATAATTTTTTAAAAAACAATTCATAAGAAAAATTTTTAAAATAATTTACAGTACATCAAATGAACTGCAAAGATTAAATTGGAATCAAATCGGACAATGCTAAAATGATTAATTGTTCTATTTTCTTAACCCTGGTTATGTCCAAAACTTAAAACGGATCATTTGAGTCATCTTGTATAACCTAAATATTAATTTTAAAATAAATTTGAATAATAGATAACCGTAATTGAGTGAGATATGACTATTTTTTTTAAACACAATACATAAAACTATTTTTAAAAATCATTTAGGGTTAATCAAATTATATCTAAAAATTGAATTAAAATTAAATCGAAACAATCGCCAACGCTATTAGTTATTAAATTTTCTTAACTCTGGTTGTATTCAAACCGTAAAAAACATCATTTGGCTATATTGTATAAAGGAATAGTAAATTTAAATTCTATTCGAATAATAGATATTAGTAATAGAGTGAGATATAATTATTTTTTTAAAAAACAATTCATAAGATAAATTTTAAAAATAGTTTACAGTACATCAAATGAACTTCAAAAATTAAATTGGAATCAAATCGGACAATGCAATAATGATTAATTGTTCTATTTTCTTAACCCTGGTTATGTCCGAAACTTAAAAAGGATCATTTGAGTCATCTTGTATAACCTAAATATTAATTTTAAAATAAATTTGAATAATAGATAACCGTAATTAAGTGAGTTATGACAATTTTTTTTTAACACAATATATCAAAATATTTTTAAAAATCATTTAGGGTTAAACAAATTATATCTAAAAATTAAATTAAAATTAAATCGGAACAATCGTTAACGCGAAGAGTTATTATATTTTCTTATTTCTGGTTGTGTTCAAACCGTAAAAAACATCATTTGGCTATCTTGTATATGCGAAATAGTAAATTTAAATTCTATTCGAATACTAGATAACCGTAATTGAGTGAGATATGACTATTTTTTTTAAACACAATACATAAAACTATTTTTAAAAATCATTTAGGGTTATCAAATTAAATCTAAAAATTAAATTAAAATTAAAACGGAACAATCTTTAACGCTATTAGTTATTATATTTTCTTATTTCTGGTTGTGCTCAAACCGTAAAAAACATCATTTGGCTATTTTGTATATGCGAAATAGTAAATTTAAATTATATTCGAATAATAGATATTAGTAATAGACTGAGATATAATAATTTAAAAAAAAACAATTTATAAGAAAAATTTTTAAAATAATTTACAGTACATCAAATGAACTGCAAAGATTAAATTGGAATCAAATCGGACAATGCTATAATGATTAATTGTTCTATTTTCTTAACCCTGGTTATGTACAAAACTTAAAAAGGATCATTTCAGTCATCTTGTATAACCTAAATATTAATTTTAAAATAAATTTGAATAATAGATAACCGTAATTGAGTGAGATATGACTATTTTTTTAAAACATAATACATAAAATTATTTTTAAAAATTATTTAAGGTTAATCAATTTATATCTAAAAATTGAATTAAAATTAAATCGGAACAATCGCCAACGCTATTAGTTATTAAATTTTCTTAACTCTGGTTGTATTCAAACCGTAAAAAACATCATTTGGCTATCTTGTATATGCGAAATAGTAAATTTAAATTATATTCGAATAACAGATATTATTAATAGAGTGAGATATAATAATTTTTTAAAAAACAATTCATAGGAAAAATTTTTAAAATAATTTACAGTACATCAAATGAACTTCAAAAATTAAATTGGAATCAAATCGCACAATGCAATAATGGTTAATTGTTCTATTTTCTTAACCCTGGTTATGTCCAAAACTTAAAAAGGATCATTTGAGTCATCTTGTATAACCTAAATATTAATTTTAAAATAAATTTGAATAATAGATAACCGTAATTGAGTGAGATATGACTATTTTTTTTAAACAAAATAAATCAAAATAATTTAAAATATTATTTAGGGTTAATCAAATTATATCTAAAAATTAAATTAAAATTAAAACGGAACAATCTTTAACACTATCAGTTATTATATTTTCTTAATTCTGGTTGTGTTCAAACCGTAAAAAACATCATTTGGCTATCCTGTATATGCGACATAGTAAATTTAAATTCTATTTGAATAATAGATAACAGTAATAACAGTAATAGATTGAGATATAATTATTTTTATAAAAATCAATTCATAAGAAAAATTTTAAAAATAATTTACAGTACATCAAATGAACTTCAAAGATTAAATTGGAAACAAATCGGACAATGCTATAATGATAAATTTTTTTACTTTCTCAACCCTGGTTATGTCCAAAACTTAAAAAGGATCAATTAGGGCATCTTGATAACCTAAATATTAATTTTAAATTATATTTGAATAATAGATAACCGTAATTGAGTGAGATATAACTATTTTTTTTAAACACAATACATCAAAATATTTTTAAAAGTCATTTAGGGTTAATCAAATTATATCTAAAAATTAAATTAAAATTAAAACGGAACAATCTTTAACGCTATTAGTTATTATATTTTCTTAATTCTGGTTGTGTTCAAACCGCAAAAAACATCAATTGGCTATCTTGTATATGCGAAATAGTAAATTTAAATCATATTCGAATAATAGATATTAGTAATAGAGTGAGATATAATTATTTTTTTAAAAAACAATTCATAAGAAAAATTTTTAAAATAATTTACAGTCCATCAAATGAACTTCAAAGATTAAATTGGAATCAAATCGGACAATGCTATAATGATTAATTGTTCTATTTTCTTAACCCTGTTTATGTCCAAAACTTAAAAAGGATCATTTGAGTCATCTTGTATAACCTAAATATTAATTTTAAAATAAATTTTAATAATAGATATCCGTAATTCAGTGAGATATGACTATTTTTTTTAAACAAAATAAATCAAAATAATTTAAAATATTATTTAGGATTAATCAAATTATATCTAAAAATTATTATAAAATTAAATCGGAATAATCGCTAATGCTATTAGTTATTAAATTTTCTTAACTCTGGTTGTATTCAAACCGTAAAAAACATCATTTGGCTATCTTGTATATGCGAAATAGTAAATTTAAATTATATTCGAATAATAGATATTAGTAATAGACTGAGATATAATAATTTAAAAAAAAACAATTCATAAGAAAAATTTTTAAAATAATTTACAGTACATCAAATGAACTGCAAAGATTAAATTGGAATCAAATCGGACAATGCTATAATGATTAATTGTTCTATTTTCTTAACCCTGTTTATGTCCAAAACTTAAAAAGGATCATTTGAGTCATCTTGCATAACCTAAATATTAATTTTAAAATAAATTTGATTAATAGATAAGCGTAATTGAGCGAGATATGACTTTTTTTTTTAAACACAATACATCAAAATATTTTAAAAAATTACTTAGGGTTAAACAAATTATATCTAAAAATTAAATTGAAATCATATTGGAGCAATAGCTATAGGTAATAGAAATCGATTTTCTTTATTCTGGTTATGTCCAAAACTTAAAAAGGATCATTTGAGTCATCTTGTATAACCTAAATATTAATTTTAAAATAAATTTGAATAATAGATAATCGTAATTGAGTGAGATATAACAATTTTTTTTAAACACAATATATCAAAATATTTTTAAAAATCATTTAGGGTTAATCAAATTATATCTAAAAATTATTATAAAATTAAATCGGAACAATCGCTAATGCTATTAGTTATTAAATTTTCTTAACTCTGGTTGTATTCAAACCGTAAAAAACATCATTTGGCTATCTTGTATATGCGAAATAGTAAATTTAAATTATATTCGAATAATAGATAACAGTAATAGAGTGAGATAAAATTATTTTTTTAAAAAACAATTCATAAGAAAAATTTTTAAAATAATTTACAGTACATCAAATGAACTTCAAAAATTAAATTGGAATCAAATCGGACAATGCAATAATGATTAATTGTTCTATTTTCTTAACCCTGGTTATGTCCAAAACTTAAAAAGGATCATTTGAGTCATCTTGTATAACCTAAATATTAATTTTAAAATAAATTTGAATAATAGATATCCGTAATTCAGTGAGATGACTATTTTTTTTAAACACAATATATCAAAATATTTTTAAAAATCATTTACGGTTAATCAAATTATATCTAAAAATTAAAACGGAACAATCTTTAACGCTATCAGTTATTATATTTTCTTAATTCTGGTTGTGTTCAAACCGTAAAAAACATCATTTGGCTATCTTGTATATGCGAAATAGTAAATTTAAATTATATTCGAATAATAGATAACAGTAATAGAGTGAGATATAATAATTTTTATAAAAATTAATTCATTAAAAAAATTTTAAAAATAATTTACAGTACATCAAATGAACTTCAAAGATTAAATTGGAATCAAATCAGACAATGCAAAAATGATTAATTGTTCTATTTTCTTAACCCTGGTTATGTCCAAAACTTAAAAAGGATCATTTGAGTCATCTTGTATAACCTAAATATTAATTTTAAAATAAATTTGAATAATAGATAACCCTAATTAAGTGAGTTATGACAATTTTTTTTAAACACAATATATCAAAATATTTTTAAAAATCATTTAGGGTTAAACAAATTATATCTAAAAATTAAATTAAAATTAAATCGGAACAATCGTTAACGCGAAGAGTTATTATATTTTCTTAATTCTGGTTGTGTTCAAACCGTAAAAAACATCATTTGGCTATCTTGTATATGCGAAATAGTAAATTTAAATTATATTCGAATAATAGATATTAGTAATAGACTGAGATATAATAATTTAAAAAAAAACAATTCATAAGAAAAATTTTTAAAATAATTTACAGTACATCAAATGAACTGCAAAGATTAAATTGGAATCAAATCGGACAATGCTATAATGATTAATTGTTCTATTTTCTTAAGCCTGATTATGTACAAAACTTAAAAAGGATCATTTCAGTCATCTTGCATAACCTAAATATTAATTTTAAAATAAATTTGAATAATAGATAACCGTAATTGAGTGAGATATGACTATTTTTTTAAAACATAATACATAAAATTATTTTTAAAAATTATTCAAGGTTAATCAATTTATATCTAAAAATTGAATTAAAATTAAATCGGAACAATCGCCAACGCTATTAGTTATTAAATTTTCTTAACTCTGGTTGTATTCAAACCGTAAAAAACATCATTTGGCTATCTTGTATATGCGAAATAGTAAATTTAAATTATATTCGAATAACAGATATTAGTAATAGAGTGAGATATAATAATTTTTTAAAAAACAATTCATAGGAAAAATTTTTAAAATAATTTACAGTACATCAAATGAACTTCAAAAATTAAATTGGAATCAAATCGCACAATGCTATAATGATTAATTGTTCTATTTTCTTAACCCTGGTTATGTCCAAAACTTAAAAAGGATCATTTGAGTCATCTTGTATAACCTAAATATTAATTTTAAAATAAATTTGAATAATAGATAACCGTAATTGAGTGAGATATGACTATTTTTTTTAAACACAATATCTCAAAATATTTTTTAAAATTATTTAGGGTTAATCAAATTATATCTAAAAATTAAATTAAAATTAAAACGGAACAATCTTTAACACTATCAGTTATTATATTTTCTTAATTCTGGTTGTGTTCAAACCGTAAAAAACATCATTTGGCTATCTTGTATATGCGACATAGTAAATTTAAATTCTATTTGAATAATAGATAACAGTAATAACAGTAATAGATTGAGATATAATTATTTTTATAAAAATCAATTCATAAGAAAAATTTTAAAAATAATTTACAGTACATCAAATGAACTTCAAAGATTAAATTGGAAACAAATCGGACAATGCTATAATGATTAATTTTTCTACTTTCTCAACCCTGGTTATGTCCAAAACTTAAAAAGGATCAATTGGGGCATCTTGATAACCTAAATATTAATTTTAAATTATATTTGAATAATAGATAACCGTAATTGAGTGAGATATAACTATTTTTTTTAAACACAATACATCAAAATATTTTTAAAAGTCATTTAGGGTTAATCAAATTATATCTAAAAATTAAATTAAAATTAAAACGGAACAATCTTTAACGCTATTAGTTATTATATTTTCTTAATTCTGGTTGTGTTCAAACTGCAAAAAACATCAATTGGCTATCTTGTATATGCGAAATAGTAAATTTAAATCATATTCGAATAATAGATATTAGTAATAGAGTGAGATATAATTATTTTTTTAAAAAACAATTCATAAGAAAAATTTTTAAAATAATTTACAGTCCATCAAATGAACTTCAAAGATTAAATTGGAATCAAATCGGACAATGCTATAATGATTAATTGTTCTATTTTCTTAACCCTGTTTATATCCAAAACTTAAAAAGGATCATTTGAGTCATCTTGTATAACCTAAATATTAATTTTAAAATAAATTTGAATAATAGATATCCGTAATTCAGTGAGATATGACTATTTTTTTTAAACAAAATAAATCAAAATAATTTAAAATATTATTTAGGATTAATCAAATTATATCTAAAAATTATTATAAAATTAAATCGGAACAATCTTTAACGCTATTAGTTATTATATTTTCTTAATTCTGGTTGTGTTCAAACGGTAAAAAACATCATTTGGCTATCTTGTATATGCGAAATAGTATATTTAAATTCTATTCGAATAATAGATAACAGTATTAGAGTGAGATATAATTATTTTTTTAAAAAACAATTCATAAGAAAAATTTTAAAAATAATTTACAGTACATCAAATGAACTTCAAAAATTAAATTGGAATCAAATCGGACAATGCAATATTGATTAATTGTTCTATTTTCTTTACCCTGGTTATGTCCAAAACTTACAAAGGATCATTTGAGTCATCTTGTATAACCTAAATATTAATTTTAAAATAAATTTGAATAATAGATAACCGTAATTGAGTGAGATATGACAATTTTTTTTAAACACAATATATCAAAATATTTTTAAAAATCATTTAGGGTTAATCAAATTATATCCAAAAAGTAAATTAAAATTAAATCGGAACAATCGTTAACGCGAAGAGTTATTATATTTTCTTAATTCTGGTTGTGTTCAAACCGTAAAAAACATCATTTGGCTATCTTGTATATGGGAAATAGTAAATTTAAATTCTATTCGAATAATAGATAACAGTAAAAGAGTGAGATATAATTATTTTTTTAAAAAACAATTTATAAGAAAAATTTTAAAAATAATTTACAGTACATCAAATGAACTTCAAAAATTAAATTGGAATCAAATCGGACAATGCAATAATGATTAATTGTTTTATTTTCTTAACCCTGGTTATGTCCAAAACTTAAAAAGGATCATTTGAGTCATCTTGTATAACCTAAATATTAATTTTAAAATAAATTTGAGTAATAGGTAACCGTAATTGAGTGAGATATGACAATTTTTTTTAAATACAATATATCAAAATATTTTTAAAAATCATTTAGGGTTAATCAAATTATATCTAAAAATTGAATTAAAATTAAATCGGAACAATCGCCAACGCTATTAGTTATTAAATTTTCTTAACTCTGGTTGTATTCAAACCGTAAAAAACATCATTTGACTATCTTGTATATGGGAAATAGTATATTTAAATTCTATTCGAATAATAGATAACAGTAATAGAGTGAGATATAATTATTTTTTCAAAAAAAAATTCATAAGAAAAATTTTAAAATTAATTTACAGTCCATCAAATGAACTTCAAAGATTAAATTGGAATCAAATCAGACAATGCTATAATGATTAATTGTTCTATTTTCTTAACTCTGGTTATGTCCAAAACTTTAAAAGAATCATTTGAGTCATTTTGTATAACCTAAATATTAATTTCAAAATAAATTTGAATAATTGATATCCGTAATTCAGTGAGATATGACTATTTTTTTTAAACAAAATAAATCAAAATAATTTAAAAAATTATTTAGGATTAATCAAATTATATCTAAAAATTATTATAAAATTAAATCGGAACAATCTTTAACGCTATTAGTTATTATATTTTCTTAATTCTGGTTGTGTTCAAACATTAAAAAACATCATTTGGCTTTCTTGTATATGCGAAATAGTATATTTAAATTCTAATCGAATAATAGATAACAGTAATAGAGTGAGATATAATTATTTTTTTAAAAAACAATTCATAAGAAAAATTTTAAAAATAATTTACAGTACATCAAATGAACTTCAAAAATTAAATTGGAATCAAATCGGACAATGCAATAATGATTAATTGTTCTATTTTCTTAACCCTGATTATGTACAAAACTTAAAAAGGATCATTTGAGTCATCTTGTATAACCTAAATATTAATTTTAAAATAAATTTGAATAATAGATAACCGTAATTGAGTGAGATATTACTATTTTTTTAAAACATAATACATAAACTTATTTTTAAAAATCATTTAGGGTTAATCAAATTATATCTAAAAATTGAATTAAAATTAGATCGGAACAATCGCCAGCGCTATTAGTTATTTTATTTTCTTAACTCTGGTTGTGTTCAAACCGTTAAAAACATTTTTTGGCTATCTTGTATATGGGAAATAGTATATTTAAATTCTATTCGAATAATAGATAACAGTAATAGAGTGAGATATAATTATTTTTTTTAAAAAGAATTCATAAGAAAAATTTTAAAAATAATTTACAGTACATCAAATGAACTTCAAAAATTAAATTGGAATCAAATCGGACAATGCAATAATGATTAATTGTTCTATTTTCTTAACCCTGGTTATGTACAAAACTTAAAAAGGATCATTTGAGTCATCTTGTATAACCTAAATATCAATTTTAAAATAAATTTGAATAATACATAACGTAATTGAGTGAGATATGACCTTTTTTTAAAAACATAATACATAAAATTATTTTTAAAAATTATTTAGGGTTAATCAAATTATATCTAAAAATTGAATTAAAATTAAATCGGAACAATCGCCAACGCTATTAGTTATTACATTTTCTTAACTCTGGTTGTGTTCAAACCGTAAAAAACATCATTTGGCTATCTTGTATATGGGAAATAGTAAATTTAAATTATATTCGAATAATAGATATTAGTAATAGAGTGAGATATAATTATTTTTTTAAAAAACAATTTATAAAAAAAATTTTAAAAATAATTTACAGTACATCAAATAAACTTCAAAAATTAAATTGGAATCAAATCGGACAATGCTATAATGATTAATTGTTCTATTTTCTTAACCCTGGTTATGTACAAAACTTAAAAAGGATCATTTGAGTCATCGTGTATAACCTAAATATTAATTTTAAAATAAATTTGAGTAATAGATAACCGTAATTGAGTAAGATATGACAATTTTTTTTAAAAACAATATATCAAAATATTTTTAAAAATCATTTAGGGTTAATCAAATTATATCTAAAAATTGAATTAAAATTAAATCGGAACAATCGCCAACGATATTAGTTATTAAATTTTCTTAACTCTGGTTGTATTCAAACCGTAAAAAACATCATTTGACTATCTTGTATATGCGAAATAGTAAATTTAAATTATATTCGAATAATAGATATTAGTAATAGAGTGAGATATAATTATTTTTTTAAAAAACAATTCATAAGAAAAAATTTAAAAACAATTTACAGTCTATCAAATGAACTTCAAAGATAAAATTGGAATCAAATTAGACAATGCTATAATGATTAATTGTTCTATTTTCTTAACCCTGGTTATGTCCAAAACTTTAAAAAAATCATTTGAGTCATCTTGTATAACCTAAATATTAATTTTAAAATAAATTTGAATAATTGATATCCGTAATTCAGGGAGATATGACTATTTTTTTTAAACAAAATAAATCAAAATAATTTAAAAAATTATTTAGGATTAATCAAATTATATCTAAAAATTATTATAAAAGTAAATCGGAACAATCTTTAACGCTATTAGTTATTATATTTTCTTAATTCTGGTTGTGTTCAAACCGTAAAAAACATCATTTGGCTATCTTGTATATGCGAAATAGTAAATTTAAATTCTATTCGAATAATAGATAACAGTAATAGAGTGAGATATAATTATTTTTTTTAAAAGAATTCATAAGAAAAATTTTAAAAATAATTTACAGTACATTAAATGAACTTCAAAAATTAAATTGGAATCAAATCGGACAATGCTATAATGATTAATTTTTCTACTTTATTAACCCTGGTTATGTCCAAAACTTAAAAAGGATCATTTGGGTCATCTTGATAACCTAAATATTAATTTTAAATTATATTTGAATAATAGATAACCGTAATTGAGTGAGATATGACTATTTTTTTTTAACACAATACATCAAAATATTTTTAAAAGTCATTTAGGGTTAATCAAATTATATCTAAAAATTAAATTAAAATTAAAACGGAACAATCTTTAACGCTATCAGTTAATATATTTTCTTAATTCTGGTTGTGTTTAAACCGTAAAAAACATCATTTGGCTATCTCGTATATACGAAATAGTAAATTTAAATTATATTCAAATAATAGATAACAGAAATGGAGTGAAATTTGATTATTTTTTTTAAAAACAATACTACAAAAAAATTTTTAAGTCATTTACAGTACATCAAATGAACTTCAAAAATTATATTGGAATTAAATCGTACAATGCTATAAAGATTAATTATTCTATTTTCTTAACCCTGGTTATGTCCAAAACTTAAAAAGGATCATTTGAGTCATCTGTATAACCTAAATATTAATTTTGAAATAAATTTGAATAATAGATAACCGTAATTCAGTGAGATATGACTATTTTTTTAAAATACAATTCATCAAAATATTTAAAAATTGTATTAAAATTAAATCGGAACAATCGCTAACGCTATTAGTTATTATATTTTCTTAACACTGGTTGTGTTGAAACCGTAAAAAACATCATTTGGCTATCTTGTATATGCGAAATAGCAAATTTAAATTATATTCGAATAATTGATAACGGTAATAGAGTGAGATATAATTATTTTTTTAAAAATCAATACCTAAAAATATTTTAAAAAATTATTAAGGGTTAAACATTTTACATCTAAAAATTAAATTGAAATTATATCGGAACAATAGCGATAGGTAGTAGTAATCGATTTTCTTTATCCTGGTTATGTCCAAAACTTAAAAAACATCAGTTGAGTCATCTTGTAAAATTTAAATATAAATTTGAATAATAGATAACCGTAATTCAGTGAGATATGACTATTTTTTTTTGAACACAATTCATCAAAATAATTTAAAAAATTATTTAGGGTTAATCAAATTAAATCTAAAAATTAAATTAAAATGAAATCGGAACAATCGCTAACGCTATTAGTTATTATATTTTCTTAACTCTGGTTGTGTTGAAACCGTAAAAAACATCATTTGGCTATCTTGTATATGCGAAATAGTAAATTTAAATTATATTCAAATAATAGATAACAGAAATGGAGTGAAATTTGATTATTTTTTTTAAAAACAATACTACAAAAAAATTTTAAAAGTAATTTACAGTACATCAAATGAACTTCAAAAATTATATTGGAATCAAATCGGACAATGCTATAAAGCTTAATTATTCTATTTTCTTAACCCTGGTTATGTCCAAAACTTAAAAAGGATCATTTGAGTCATCTGTATAACCTAAATATTAATTTTGAAATAAATTTGAATAATAGATAACCGTAATTCAGTGAGATATGACTATTTTTTTTTAACACAATACATCAAAATAATTAAAAAAATTATTCAGGGTTAATCAAATTATATCTAAAAATTAAATTAAAATTAAATCGGAACAATGGCTAACGCTATTAGTTATAATATTTTCTTAGCTCTGATTATGTTAAAATCGTAAAAAACATCTTTTGGCAATCTCGTATATACGAAATAGTAAATTTAAATTATATTCGAATAATAGATAACAGAAATGGAGTGAAATATAATTATTTTTAAAAAAAAACAGTACATCAGAAAAATTTTAAAAATAATTTACAGAACATCAAATGAACTATAAAAATTAAATTGAAATCAAATCGGACAATGCTATAATGATTAATTATTCTATTTTCTTAACCCTGGTTATGTCCAAAACTTAAAAAGGATCATTTGAGTCATCTTGTATAACCTAAATACTAATTTTAAAATAAATTTGAATAGTCGATAACCGTAATTGGGTGAGGTATGACTATTTTTTTAAAACACAATACATAAAAAATATTTTTAAAAATCATTTAGGGTTAAACAAATTATATCTAAAAATTAAATTGAAATCGTATCGGTACAATCGCTAACGCTATTAGTTATTATATTTTCTTAACTCTGGTTGTGTTCAAACCGTAAAAAACATCATTTGGCTATCTTGTATATGCGAAATAATAAATTTAAATTAGATTTGAATAATAGATAACTGAAATAAAGTGAAATATAATTATTTTTTTAAAAAAACAATACTTCAGAAAAATTTTAAAAGTAATTTACAGTACATCAAATGAACTTCAAAAATTAGATTGGAATCAAATCGGACAATGCTATAAAGTTTAATTATTCTATTTTCTTAACCCTGGTTATGTCCAAAACTTAAAAGCGATCATTTGAGTCATCTTGAATAAACTAAATATTTATTTTAAAATAAATTTGAATAATAGATAACCGTAATAGAGTGAGATATGACTATTTTTTTAAAGAACAATACATCAGAAAAGTTTTAAAAGCAATTTACAGTACATCAATTGAACTTCATAAATTAAATTGGAGTCAAATCGGCCAATTCTATAGGGATTAAATGTTCTATTTTTTTAACCCTGGTTATGTCCAAAACTTAAAAAGTATCATATGTGTCAGCTTGTATCCCTAAATACCAATTTAATATTATATTCGAATAATAGATAACCGTAATGGAGTGAGAAATGAGTATTTTTTTCAAACACAATACTTCAATATATTTTTAAAAATTATTTAGGGTTAAACAAATTATATCTAAACATTAAATTAAAATTAAATGGGAACAATAGCTAACGCTATTAATTATCGTATTTTCTTAATTCTGGTTCTGTTCAAACCATAAAAAAGATCATTTGGCTAGCTTGTATATGCGAAATACTAATTTTAAAATATATTCGAATAATAGATATTAGTAATAGAGTGAGATATGACTAATTTTTTAAAGAACAAAACATCAGAAAAATGTTAAAAGCAATTAGCAGTACATCAAATGAACTTCAAAAATTAATTTGATTAATTATTCTATTTTCTTACCCTGATTATATCCAAAACGTAAAAAGAATCATCTGCGCCATCTTGTACAACCTAACAACCAATTTTAAATTATATTCGAATAATAGATAACCGTAATAAAGTTAGATATGGCTATTTTTTTAAAGAACAATACGTCAGAAAAATTTTAAAAGCAATTTACAGTACATCAAATGAACTTTAAACATTAAATTGAAGTCAAATCGGACAATGCTATAATGATTAATTATTCTATTTTCTTAACCCTGGTTATGTCCAAAACTTAAAAAGGATCATTTGAGTCATCTTGTATAACCTAAATATTAATTTTAAAATAAATTTGAATAATAGATAACCGATATTGAGTGAGATACGACTATTTTTTTAAACACAATTCATCCAAATAATTTAAAAAATTATTTAGGGTTAAACAAATTATATCTAAAAATTAAATTAAAATCATATCGGAACAATCGCTAACGCTATTGGTTATTACATTTTTTTAACTCTGGTTCTGTTCAAACCGTAAAAAACATCATTTGGCTATCTCGTGTATACGAAATAGCAAATCTAAATTATATGCGAATAATAGATAACGGTAATAGAGTGAGATATAATTATTCTTTGAAAAATCAATACATCAAAAAAATTTTAAAAGTAATTTACAGTACATCAAATGAACTTCAAAAATTAAATTGGAATCAAATCGGACAATGCTATAATGATTAATTATTCTATGTTCTTAACCCTGGTTATGTCCAAAAGTTAAGAGCGATCACTTGAGTCTTGAGTCATCTGAATAAACTAAATATTAATTTTAAAATAAATTTGAATAATAGATAACCATAATTCAGTGAGATATGACTATTTTTTTTAAACACAATATATCAAAATAATTTGAAAAATTATTTAGAGTTAATCAAATTATATCTAAAAATTAAATTAAAATTAAATCGGAACAATGACTAACGCTATTAGTTATTATATTTTCTTAACTCTAGTTACGTTCAAACCGTAAAAAACATCATTTGGCTATCTCGTATATACGAAATAGTAAATTTAAATTATATTCGAATAATAGATAACCGTAATAGAGTGAGATATGACTATTTTTTTAAACACAATACATCAAAATAATTTAAAAAATTATTTAGGATTAATCAAATTACATCTAAAAATTAAATTGAAATCATATCGGAACAATCGCTAACGCTATTAGTAACCGAATTTTCTTAACTCTGGTTATGTTCAAACAAAAAAAAACATCATTTGGCTATCATGTATATGCGAAATAGTAAATTTAAATTATATGCGAATAATAGATAACAGAAATAAAGTGAAATATAATTATTTTTTTAAAAAAACAATACATCAGAAAAATTTTAAAAGTAATTTACAGTACATCAAATGAACTTCAAAAATTAGATTGGAATCAAATCGGACAATGCTATAAAGATTAATTATTCTATTTTCTTAACCCTGGTTATGTCTAAAACCTAAAAAGGATCATTTGAGTCATCTGTATAACCTTAATATTATTTTTGAAATAAATTTGATTAATAGATAACCGTAATTGAGTGAGATATGACTATTTTCTTAAACTATTTCTATTTTCTTCACAATACATCAAAATAATTTAAAAAATTACTTAGGGTTAATCAAATTATATCTAAAAATTAAATTGAAATCATATCGGAACAATCGCTAACGCTATTAGTAACTGAATTTTCTTAACTCTGGTTATGTTCAAACAGTAAAAAACATCATTTAGCTATCATGTATATGCGAAATAGTAAATTTAAATTATATTCGAATAATAGATAACAGAAATAAAGTGAAATATAATTATTTTTTTTAAAAAACAATACATCAGAACAATTTTAAAAGTAATTTACAGTACATCAAATGAACTTTAAAAATTAAATTGGAATCAAATCGGACAATGCTATAATGGATTAATTATTCTATTTTCTTAACCCTGGTTATGTCCAAAACTTAAAAAGGATCATTTGAGTCATCTTGTTCAACCTAAATAATAATTTTAAAATAAATTTGAATAATAGATAACCGTAATTGAGTGAGATATGACTATTTTTTTAAACACAATACATCAAAGTAATTTGAAAAATTATTTAGGGTTAATCAAATTATATCTAAAAATTAAATTAAAATTAAATCTGAACAATGGCTAACGCTATTAGTTATTATATTTTCTTAGCTCTGGTTATGTTTAAACCATAAAAAACATCATCTGGCTATCTCGTATATACGAAATAGTAAATTTAAATTATATTCGAATCATAGATAACAGTAATGGAGTGAAATATGATTATTTTTTTTTTAAATAAATACATAGAAAAATTTTAAAAGTAATTTACAGTGCATCAAATGAACTTCAAAAATTAAATTGAAATCAAATCGGACAATGCTATAATGATTAATTATTCTATTTTCTTAACCCTGGTTATGTCCAAAACTTAAAAAGGATCATTTGAGTCATCTTGTAGAACCTAAATATTAATTTTAAAATAAATTTGAATAATAGATAACCGATATTGAGTGAGATACGACTATTTTTTTAAACACAATTCATCCAAATAATTTAAAAAATTATTTAGGGTTAAACAAATTATATCTAAAAATTAAATTAAAATCATGTCGGAACAATCGCTAACGCTATTGGTTATTACATTTTCTTAACTCTGGTTCTGTTCAAACCGTAAAAAACATCATTTGGCTATCTCGTGTATACGAAATAGCAAATCTAAATTATATGCGAATAATAGATAACGGTAATAGAGTGAGATATAATTATTCTTTGAAAAATCAATACATCAAAAAAATTTTAAAAGTAATTTACAGTACATCAAATGAACTTCAAAAATTAAATTGGAATCAAATCGGACAATGCTATAATGATTAATTATTCTATGTTCTTAACCCTGGTTATGTCCAAAACTTAAGAGCGATCACTTGAGTCTTGAGTCATCTGAATAAACTAAATATTAATTTTAAAATAAATTTGAATAATAGATAACCGTAATTCAGTGAGATATGACTATTTTTTTTAAACACAATATATCAAAATAATTTGAAAAATTATTCAAATTATATCTAAAAATTAAATTAAAATTAAATCGGAACAATGACTAACGCTATTAGTTATTATATTTTCTTAACTCTGGTTATGTTCAAACCGTAAAAAACATCATTTGGCTATCTCGTATATACGAAATAGTAAATTTAAATTATATTAAAAATATATTAAAAAAAATTATATTAATTAAAAAAAATTATATTAAAAAAATTATTCAGGGTTAATCAAATTATATCTAAAAATTAAATTAAAATTAAATCGGAACAATCGCTAACGCTATTAGTTATTATATTTTCTTAACTCTGGTTGTGTTCAAACCGTAAAAAACATCATTTGGCTATCTTGTATATGCGAAATAATAAATTTAAATTATATTTGAATAATAGATAACTGAAATAAAGTGAAATATAATTATTTTTTTAAAAAAACAATACTTCAGAAAAATTTTAAAAGAAATTTACAGTACATCAAATGAACTTCAAAAATTAGATTGGAATCAAATCGGACAATGCTATAAAGATTAATTATTCTATTTTCTTAACCCTGGTTATGTCCAAAACTTAAAAGCGATCATTTGAGTCATCTTGAATAAACTAAATATTTATTTTAAAATAAATTTGAATAATAGATAACCGTAATAGAGTGAGATATGACTATTTTTTTAAAGAACAATACATCAGAAAAGTTTTAAAAGCAATTTACAGTACATCAATTAAACTTCATAAATTAAATTGGAGTCAAATCGGCCAATTCTATAGGGATTAAATGTTCTATTTTTTTAACCCTGGTTATGTCCAAAACTTAAAAAGTATCATATGGGTCAGCTTGTATCCCTAAATACCAATTTAATATTATATTCGAATAATAGATAACCGTAATGGAGTGAGAAATTAGTATTTTTTTCAAACACAATACTTCAATATATTTTTAAAAATTATTTAGGGTTAAACAAATTATATCTAAACATTAAATTAAAATTAAATGGGAACAATAGCTAACGCTATTAATTATCGTATTTTCTTAATTCTGGTTATGTTCAAACCATAAAAAAGATCATTTGGCTAGCTTGTATATGCGAAATACTAATTTTAAAATATATTCGAATAATAGATATTAGTAATAGAGTGAGATATGACTAATTTTTTAAAGAACAAAACATCAGAAAAATGTTAAAAGCAATTAGCAGTACATCAAATGAACTTCAAAAATTAATTTGATTAATTATTCTATTTTCTTACCCTGATTATATCCAAAACGTAAAAAGAATCATCTGCGCCTTCTTGTACAACCTAAAAACCAATTTTAAATTATATTCGAATAATAGATAACCGTAATAAAGTGAGATATGGCTATTTTTTTAAAGAACAATACATCAGAAAAATTTTAAAAGCAATTTACAGTACATCAAATGAACTTTAAACATTAAATTGAAGTCAAATCGGACAATGCTATAATGATTAATTATTCTATTTTCTTAACCCTGGTTATGTCCAAAACTTAAAAAGGATTATTTGAGTCATCTTGTATAACCTAAATATTAATTTTAAAATAAATTTGAATAATAGATAACCGATATTGAGTGAGATACGACTATTTTTTTAAACACAATTCATCCAAATAATTTAAAAAATTATTTAGGGTTAAACAAATTATATCTAAAAATTAAATTAAAATCATATCGGAACAATCGCTAACGCTATTGGTTACTACATTTTCTTAACTCTGGTTCTGTTCAAACCGTAAAAAACATCATTTGGCTATCTCGTGTATACGAAATAGCAAATCTAAATTATATGCGAATAATAGATAACGGTAATAGAGTGAGATATAATTATTCTTTGAAAAATCAATACATCAAAAAAATTTTAAAAGTAATTTACAGTACATCAAATGAACTTCAAAAATTAAATTGGAATCAAATCGGACAATGCTATAATGATTAATTATTCTATGTTCTTAACCCTGGTTATGTCCAAAAGTTAAGAGCGATCACTTGAGTCTTGAGTCATCTGAATAAACTAAATATTAATTTTAAAATAAATTTGAATAATAGATAACCGTAATTCAGTGAAATATGACTATTTTTTTTAAACACAATATATCAAAATAATTTGAAAAATTATTTAGGGTTAATCAAATTATATCTAAAAATTAAATTAAAATTAAATCGGAACAATGACTAACGCTATTAGTTATTATATTTTCTTAACTCTAGTTATGTTCAAACCGTAAAAAACATCATTTGGCTATCTCGTATATACGAAATAGTAAATTTAAATTATATTCGAATAATAGATAACCGTAATAGAGTGAGATATGACTATTTTTTTAAACACAATACATCAGAAAAGTTTTAAAAGCAATTTACAGTACATCAATTGAACTTCATAAATTAAATTGGAGTCAAATCGGCCAATTCTATAGGGATTAAATGTTCTAGTTTTTTAACCCTGGTTATGTCCAAAACTTAAAATGTATCATATGGGTCAGCTTGTATCTCTAAATACCAATTTAATATTATATTCGAATAATAGATAACCGTAATGGAGTGAGAAATGAGTATTTTTTTCAAAAACAATACTTCAATATATTTTTAAAAATTATTTAGGGTTAAACAAATTATATCTAAACATTAAATTAAAATTAAATGGGAACAATAGCTAACGCTATTAATTATCGTATTTTCTTAATTCTGGTTATGTTCAAACCATAAAAAAGATCATTTGGCTAGCTTGTATATGCGAAATACTAATTTTAAAATATATTCGAATAATAGATATTAGTAATAGAGTGAGATATGACTAATTTTTTAAAGAACAAAACGTCAGAAAAATGTTAAAAGCAATTAGCAGTACATCAAATGAACTTCAAAAATTAATTTGATTAATTATTCTATTTTCTTACCCTGATTATATCCAAAACGTAAAAAGAATCATCTGCGCCATCTTGTACAACCTAAAAACCAATTTTAAATTATATTCGAATAATAGATAACCGTAATAAAGTGAGATATGGCTATTTTTTTAAAGAACAATACATCAGAAAAATTTTAAAAGCAATTTACAGTACATCAAATGAACTTTAAACATTAAATTGAAGTCAAATCGGACAATGCTATAATGATTAATTATTCTATTTTCTTAACCCTGGTTATGTCCAAAACTTAAAAAGGATCATTTGAGTCATCTTGTATAACCTAAATATTAATTTTAAAATAAATTTGAATAATAGATAACCGATATTGAGTGAGATACGACTATTTTTTTAAACACAATTCATCCAAATAATTTAAAAAATTATTTAGGGTTAAACAAATTATATCTAAAAATTAAATTAAAATCATATCGGAACAATCGCTAACGCTATTGGTTATTACATTTTCTTAACTCTGGTTCTGTTCAAACCGTAAAAAACATCATTTGGCTATCTCGTGTATACGAAATAGCAAATCTAAATTATATGCGAATAATAGATAACGGTAATAGAGTGAGATATAATTATTCTTTGAAAAATCAATACATCAAAAAAATTTTAAAAGTAATTTACAGTACATCAAATGAACTTCAAAAATTAAATTGGAATCAAATCGGACAATGCTATAATGATTAATTATTCTATGTTCTTAACCCTGGTTATGTCCAAAACTTAAGAGCGATCACTTGAGTCTTGAGTCATCTGAATAAACTAAATATTAATTTTAAAATAAATTTGAATAATAGATAACCGTAATTCAGTGAGATATGACTATTTTTTTTAAACACAATATATCAAAATAATTTGAAAAATTATTTAGGGTTAATCAAATTATATCTAAAAATTAAATTAAAATTAAATCGGAACAATGACTAACGCTATTAGTTATTATATTTTCTTAACTCTGGTTATGTTCAAACCGTAAAAAACATCATTTGGCTATCTCGTATATACGAAATAGTAAATTTAAATTATATTCGAATAATAGAAAACAGTAATGGAGTGAAATATGATTATTTTTTTTTAAAAACAATACATCAAAAAAATTTTAAAAGTAATTTACAGTACATCAAATGAACTTCTTAACCCTAGTTATGTCCAAAATTTAAAAAGGATCATTTGAGTCTTCTTGTATAACCTAAATATTAATTTTAAAATAATTTTGAATAGATAACCGTAATTGAGTGAGATATGACTATTTTTTTAAAGAACAATACATCAGAAAAGTTTTAAAAGCAATTTACAGTACATCAATTGAACTTCATAAATTAAATTGGAGTCAAATCGGCCAATTCTATAGGGATTAAATGTTCTAGTTTTTTAACCCTGGTTATGTCCAAAACTTAAAAAGTATCATATGGGTCAGCTTGTATCTCTAAATACCAATTTAATATTATATTTGAATAATAGATAACCGTAATGGAGTGAGAAATGAGTATTTTTTTCAAAAACAATACTTCAATATATTTTTAAAAATTATTTAGGGTTAAACAAATTATATCTAAACATTAAATTAAAATTAAATGGGAACAATAGCTAACGCTATTAATTATCGTATTTTCTTAATTCTGGTTATGTTCAAACCATAAAAAAGATCATTTGGCTAGCTTGTATATGCGAAATACTAATTTTAAAATATATTCGAATAATAGATATTAGTAATAGAGTGAGATATGACTAATTTTTTAAAGAACAAAACGTCAGAAAAATGTTAAAAGCAATTAGCAGTACATCAAATGAACTTCAAAAATTAATTTGATTAATTATTCTATTTTCTTACCCTGATTATATCCAAAACGTAAAAAGAATCATCTGCGCCATCTTGTACAACCTAAAAACCAATTTTAAATTATATTCGAATAATAGATAACCGTAATAAAGTGAGATATGGCTATTTTTTTAAAGAACAATACATCAGAAAAATTTTAAAAGCAATTTACAGTACATCAAATGAACTTTAAACATTAAATTGAAGTCAAATCGGACAATGCTATAATGATTAATTATTCTATTTTCTTAACCCTGGTTATGTCCAAAACTTAAAAAGGATCATTTGAGTCATCTTGTATAACCTAAATATTAATTTTAAAATAAATTTGAATAATAGATAACCGATATTGAGTGAGATACGACTATTTTTTTAAACACAATTCATCCAAATAATTTAAAAAATTATTTAGGGTTAAACAAATTATATCTAAAAATTAAATTAAAATCATATCGGAACAATCGCTAACGCTATTGGTTATTACATTTTCTTAACTCTGGTTCTGTTCAAACCGTAAAAAACATCATTTGGCTATCTCGTGTATACGAAATAGCAAATCTAAATTATATGCGAATAATAGATAACGGTAATAGAGTGAGATATAATTATTCTTTGAAAAATCAATACATCAAAAAAATTTTAAAAGTAATTTACAGTACATCAAATGAACTTCAAAAATTAAATTGGAATCAAATCGGACAATGCTATAATGATTAATTATTCTATGTTCTTAACCCTGGTTATGTCCAAAACTTAAGAGCGATCACTTGAGTCTTGAGTCATCTGAATAAACTAAATATTAATTTTAAAATAAATTTGAATAATAGATAACCGTAATTCAGTGAGATATGACTATTTTTTTTAAACACAACATATCAAAATAATTTGAAAAATTATTTAGGGTTAATCAAATTATATCTAAAAATTAAATTAAAATTAAATCGGAACAATGACTAACGCTATTAGTTATTATATTTTCTTAACTCTGGTTATGTTCAAACCGTAAAAAACATCATTTGGCTATCTCGTATATACGAAATAGTAAATTTAAATTATATTCGAATAATAGAAAACAGTAATGGAGTGAAATATGATTATTTTTTTTAAAAACAATACATCAAAAAAATTTTAAAAGTAATTTACAGTACATCAAATGAACTTCTTAACCCTAGTTATGTCCAAAATTTAAAAAGGATCATTTGAGTCTTCTTGTATAACCTAAATATTAATTTTAAAATAATTTTGAATAGATAACCGTAATTGAGTGAGATATGACTATTTTTTTAAAACACAATACAACAAAATATTTTTAAAAATCATTTAGGGTTAATTAATTTATATTTAAAAATTGAATTAAAATTAAATCGGAACAATCGCTAACGCTATTAGTTATTATATTTTCTTAACACTGGTTGTGTTGAAACCGTAAAAAACATCATTTGGCTATCTTGTATATGCGAAATAGCAAACTTAAATTATATTCGAATAATTGATAACGGTAATAGAGTGAGATATAATTATTTTTTTAAAAATCAATACCTAAAAATATTTTAAAAAATTATTAAGGGTTAAACATTTTATATCTAAAAATTAAATTGAAATTATATCGGAACAATAGCGATAGGTAGTAGTAAACGATTTTCTTTATCCTGGTTATGTCCAAAACTTAAAAAACATCAGTTGAGTCATCTTGTAAAATTTAAATATAAATTTGAATAATAGATAACCGTAATTCAGTGAGATATGACTATTTTTTTTTGAACACAATTCATCAAAATAATTTTAAAAAATTATTTAGGGTTAATCAAATTAAATCTAAAAATTAAATTAAAATGAAATCGGAACAATCGCTAACGCTATTAGTTATTATATTTTTTTAACTCTGGTTGTGTTGAAACCGTAAAAAACATCATTTGGCTATCTTGTATATGCGAAATAGCAAATTTAAATTATATTCGAATAATTGATAACGGTAATAGAGTGAGATATAATTATTTTTTTAAAAATCAATACCTAAAAATATTTTAAAAAATTATTTAGGGTTAAACATTTTATATCTAAAAATTAAATTGAAATTATATCGGAACAATAGCGATAGGTAGTAGTAATCGATTTTCTTTATCCTGGTTATGTCCACAACTTAAAAAGCATCAGTTGAGTCATCTTGTAAAATTTAAATAGAAATTTTAAAATAAATTTGAATAATAGATAACCGTAATAGAGTGAGATATGACTATTTTTTTTAAACACAATACATCCAAATAATTTAAAAAATTATTTAGGATTAATCAAATTACATCTAAAAATTAAATTGAAATCATATCGGAACAATCGCTAACGCTAGTAGTAACCGAATTTTCTTAACTCTGGTTATGTTCAAACAGTAAAAAACATCATTTAGCTATCATGTATATGCGAAATAGTAAATTTAAATTATATTCGAATAATAGATAACAGAAATAAAGTGAAATATAATTATTTTTTTAAAAAAACAATACATCAGAAAAATTTTAAAAGTAATTTACAGTACATCAAATGAACTTCAAAAATTAGATTGTAGTCAAATCGGCTAATTCTATAGGGATTAAATGTTCTATTTTTTTAACCCTGGTTATGTCCAAAACTTAAAAAGTATCATATGGGTCAGCTTGTATCCCTAAATACCAATTTAATATTATATTCGAATAATAGATAACCGTAATGGAGTGAGAAATGAGTATTTTTTTCAAACACAATACTTCAATATATTTTTAAAAATTATTTAGGGTTAAACAAATTATATCTAAAAATTAAATTAAAATTAAATGGGAACAATAGCTAACGCTATTAATTATCGTATTTTCTTAATTCTGGTTATGCTCAAACCATAAAAAAGATTATTTGGCTAGCTTGTATATGCGAAATACTAATTTTAAAATATATTCGAATAATAGATATTAGTAATAGAGTGAGATATGACCAAGTTTTTAAAGAACAAAACATCAGAAAAATGTTAAAAGCAATTAGCAGTACATCAAATGAACTTCAAAAATTAATTTTATTAATTATTCTATTTTCTTACCCTGATTATATCCAAAACGTAAAAAGAATCATCTGCGCCATCTTGTACAACCTAAAAACCAATTTTAAATTATATCCGAATAATAGATAACCGTAATAGAGTGAGATATGACTATTTTTTTTAAAAAAATACATCAAGAAAATTTTAAAAGCAATTTACAGTACATCAAATGAACTTCAAAAATCATATTGGAATCAAATCGGACAATGCTATTGGGATTACTTGTTCTATTTTCTTAACCCTGGTTATGTCCAAAACGTAAAAATAATCATTTGAGTCATCTTGCATAACCTAAATACCAAATTTAAATTACATTCGAATGATAGATAACTGTAAAAGAGTGAGATATTTTTTTTATAACACTATACTTCAAAATATTTTTAAAAAACATTTAGTCAAACATATTATATCTAAATATCAAATTAAAATGGAATCGGAACAAAAGCTAACGCTATTAGTAATTGTATTTTCTGTACTCTGGTTGTGTTCAAACCATAAAAAACATCATTTTGCTATCTCGTATATGCGAAATAGTAAGTTTAAATTATATTCGAGTAACAGATAACAGTAATAGAGTGAGATATACTTATTTTTTTAAAAAACAATACATCAAAAAAATTTTAAAAGTAATTTACAGAACATCAAATGAACTTTAAAAATTAAATTGAAATCAAATCGGACAATGCTATAATGATTAATTATTCTATTTTCTTAACCCTGGTTATGTCCAAAATTAAAAAAGGATCATTTGAATCATCTTGTATAACCTAAATATTAATTTTAAAATAAATTTGAATAATAGATAACCGTAATTCAGTGAGATATGACTATTTTTTTTAAATACAATTCATCAAAATATTTAAAAATTGTATTAAAATTAAACCGGAACAATCGCTGACGCTATTAGTTATTATATTTTCTTAACTCTGGTTGTGTTCAAAACGTAAAAAACATCATTTGGCTATCTCGTAGGTGGGAAATACTAAATTTAAATTATATTCGAATAATAGATAACAGTAATAGGGTGAAATATGATTATTTTTTTTTAAAACAATACAACAGAAAAATTTTAAAAATAATTTACAGTATATCAAATGAACTTCAAAAATTAAATTGGAATCAAATCAGACAATGCTATAGTGATTAATTGTTCTATTTTCTTAACCCTGGTTATGTCCAAAACTTAAAAAGGATCATTTGAGTCATCTTATATAGCCTAAATATTAATTTTAAAATAAATTTGTATAATAGATAACCGTAATTCAGTGAGATATGACTATTTTTTTTAAACACAATACATCAAAATAATTTAAAAAATTATTTAGGGTTAATCAAAATATATCTAAAAATTAAATCGGAACAATGGCTAACGCTATTAGTTAGTATATTTTCTTTGCTCTGGTTATGTTCAAACCGTAAAAAACATCATTTGGCTATCTTGTATATGCGAAATAGCAAATTTAAATTATATGCGAATAATAGATAACGGTAATAGAGTGAGATATAATAATTTTTTTAAAAATCAATACCTAAAAATATTTTAAAACATTATTTAGGGTTAAACAATTTATATCTAAAAATTAAATTGAAATTATATCGGAACAATAGCGATAGGTAATAGTAATCGATTTTCCTTATCCTGGTTATGTCCAAAACTTAAAAAGGATCATTTGAGTCATCTTGTATAACCTACATATTAATTTTAAAATAAATTTGAATAATAGATAAGGGTAATTCAGTGAGATATGACTATTTTTTTTAAACACAATACATCAAAATCAAATTATATCTAAAAATTAAATTAAAATTAAATCTGAACAATGGCTAACGCTATTAGTTATTATATTTTCTTAGCTCTGGTTATGTTTAAACCATAAAAAACATCATCTGGCTATCTCGTATATACGAAATAGTAAATTTAAATTATATTCGAATCATAGATAACAGTAATGGAGTGAAATATGATTATTTTTTTTTTAAATAAATACATAGAAAAATTTTAAAAGTAATTTACAGTGCATCAAATGAACTTCAAAAATTAAATTGGAATCAAATCGGACAATGCTATAATGATTAATTATTTTATTTTCTTAACCCTGGTTATGTCCAAAAATTAAAAAGGATCATTTGAGTCATCTGTATAACCTAAATATTATTTTTGAAATAAATTTGAATAATAGATAACCGTAATTGAGTGAGATATGACTATTTTCTTAAACACAATACATCAAAATAATTTAAAAAATTATTTAGGGTTAATCAAATTATATCTAAAAATTAAATTGAAATCATATCGGAACAATCGCTAACGCTATTAGTAACTGAATTTTCTTAACTCTGGTTATGTTCAAACAGTAAAAAACATCATTTAGCTATCATGTATATGCGAAATAGTAAATTTAAATTATATTCAAATAATAGATAACAGAAATGGAGTGAAATTTGATTATTTTTTTTAAAAACAATACTACAAAAAAAATTTAAAAGTAATTTACAGTACATCAAATGAACTTCAAAAATTATATTGGAATCAAATCGGACAATGCTATAAAGATTAATTATTCTATTTTCTTAACCCTGGTTATGTCCAAAACTTAAAAAGGATCATTTGAGTCATCTGTATAACCTAAATATTAATTTTGAAATAAATTTGAATAATAGATAACCGTAATTCAGTGAGATATGACTATTTTTTTTTAAACACAATACATCAAAATAATTAAAAAAATTATTCAGGGTTAATCAAATTATATCTAAAAATTAAATTAAAATTAAATCGGAACAATGGCTAACGCTATTAGTTATAATATTTTCTTAGCTCTGGTTATGTTAAAATCGTAAAAAACATCTTTTGGCAATCTCGTATATACGAAATAGTAAATTTAAATTATATTCGAATAATAGATAACAGAAATGGAGTGAAATATAATTATTAAAAAAAAAAAACAGTACATCAGAAAAATTTTAAAAATAATTTACAGAACATCAAATGAACTATAAAAATTAAATTGAAATCAAATCGGACAATGCTATAATGATTAATTATTCTATTTTCTTAACCCTGGTTATGTCCAAAATTAAAAAAGGATCATTTGAGTCATCTTGTATAACCTAAATACTAATTTTAAAATAAATTTGAATAGTCGATAACCGTAATTGAGTGAGGTATGACTATTTTTTTAAAACACAATACATAAAAAATATTTTTAAAAATCATTTAGGGTTAAACAAATTATATCTAAAAATTAAATTGAAATCGTATCGGTACAATCGCTAACGCTATTAGTTATTATATTTTCTTAACTCTGGTTGTGTTCAAACCGTAAAAAACATCATTTGGCTATCTTGTATATGCGAAATAATAAATTTAAATTAGATTTGAATAATAGATAACTGAAATAAAGTGAAATATAATTATTTTTTTAAAAAAACAATACTTCAGAAAAATTTTAAAAGTAATTTACAGTACATCAAATGAACTTCAAAAATTAGATTGGAATCAAATCGGACAATGCTATAAAGATTAATTATTCTATTTTCTTAACCCTGGTTATGTCCAAAACTTAAAAGCGATCATTTGAGTCATCTTGAATAAACTAAATATTTATTTTAAAATAAATTTGAATAATAGATAACCGTAATAGAGTGAGATATGACTATTTTTTTAAAGAACAATACATCAGAAAAGTTTTAAAAGCAATTTACAGTACATCAATTGAACTTCATAAATTAAATTGGAGTCAAATCGGCCAATTCTATAGGGATTAAATGTTCTAGTTTTTTAACCCTGGTTATGTCCAAAACTTAAAATGTATCATATGGGTCAGCTTGTATCTCTAAATACCAATTTAATATTATATTCGAATAATAGATAACCGTAATGGAGTGAGAAATGAGTATTTTTTTCAAAAACAATACTTCAATATATTTTTAAAAATTATTTAGGGTTAAACAAATTATATCTAAACATTAAATTAAAATTAAATGGGAACAATAGCTAACGCTATTAATTATCGTATTTTCTTAATTCTGGTTATGTTCAAACCATAAAAAAGATCATTTGGCTAGCTTGTATATGCGAAATACTAATTTTAAAATATATTCGAATAATAGATATTAGTAATAGAGTGAGATATGACTAATTTTTTAAAGAACAAAACGTCAGAAAAATGTTAAAAGCAATTAGCAGTACATCAAATGAACTTCAAAAATTAATTTGATTAATTATTCTATTTTCTTACCCTGATTATATCCAAAACGTAAAAAGAATCATCTGCGCCATCTTGTACAACCTAAAAACCAATTTTAAATTATATTCGAATAATAGATAACCGTAATAAAGTGAGATATGGCTATTTTTTTAAAGAACAATACATCAGAAAAATTTTAAAAGCAATTTACAGTACATCAAATGAACTTTAAACATTAAATTGAAGTCAAATCGGACAATGCTATAATGATTAATTATTCTATTTTCTTAACCCTGGTTATGTCCAAAACTTAAAAAGGATCATTTGAGTCATCTTGTATAACCTAAATATTAATTTTAAAATAAATTTGAATAAT
Source organism: Anthonomus grandis grandis (assembly GCF_022605725.1). Lineage (NCBI taxonomy): Eukaryota > Metazoa > Arthropoda > Insecta > Coleoptera > Curculionidae > Anthonomus > Anthonomus grandis. Next base: position 5,081,700 of record NC_065561.1, read on the forward strand.
AGATAACCGATATTGAGTGAGATACGACTATTTTTTTAAACACAATTCATCCAAATAATTTAAAAAATTATTTAGGGTTAAACAAATTATATCTAAAAATTAAATTAAAATCATATCGGAACAATCGCTAACGCTATTGGTTATTACATTTTCTTAACTCTGGTTCTGTTCAAACCGTAAAAAACATCATTTGGCTATCTCGTGTATACGAAATAGCAAATCTAAATTATATGCGAATAATAGATAACGGTAATAGAGTGAGATATAATTATTCTTTGAAAAATCAATACATCAAAAAAATTTTAAAAGTAATTTACAGTACATCAAATGAACTTCAAAAATTAAATTGGAATCAAATCGGACAATGCTATAATGATTAATTATTCTATGTTCTTAACCCTGGTTATGTCCAAAACTTAAGAGCGATCACTTGAGTCTTGAGTCATCTGAATAAACTAAATATTAATTTTAAAATAAATTTGAATAATAGATAACCGTAATTCAGTGAGATATGACTATTTTTTTTAAACACAATATATCAAAATAATTTGAAAAATTATTTAGGGTTAATCAAATTATATCTAAAAATTAAATTAAAATTAAATCGGAACAATGACTAACGCTATTAGTTATTATATTTTCTTAACTCTGGTTATGTTCAAACCGTAAAAAACATCATTTGGCTATCTCGTATATACGAAATAGTAAATTTAAATTATATTCGAATAATAGAAAACAGTAATGGAGTGAAATATGATTATTTTTTTTTAAAAACAATACATCAAAAAAATTTTAAAAGTAATTTACAGTACATCAAATGAACTTCTTAACCCTAGTTATGTCCAAAATTTAAAAAGGATCATTTGAGTCTTCTTGTATAACCTAAATATTAATTTTAAAATAATTTTGAATAGATAACCGTAATTGAGTGAGATATGACTATTTTTTTAAAGAACAATACATCAGAAAAGTTTTAAAAGCAATTTACAGTACATCAATTGAACTTCATAAATTAAATTGGAGTCAAATCGGCCAATTCTATAGGGATTAAATGTTCTAGTTTTTTAACCCTGGTTATGTCCAAAACTTAAAAAGTATCATATGGGTCAGCTTGTATCTCTAAATACCAATTTAATATTATATTCGAATAATAGATAACCGTAATGGAGTGAGAAATGAGTATTTTTTTCAAAAACAATACTTCAATATATTTTTAAAAATTATTTAGGGTTAAACAAATTATATCTAAACATTAAATTAAAATTAAATGGGAACAATAGCTAACGCTATTAATTATCGTATTTTCTTAATTCTGGTTATGTTCAAACCATAAAAAAGATCATTTGGCTAGCTTGTATATGCGAAATACTAATTTTAAAATATATTCGAATAATAGATATTAGTAATAGAGTGAGATATGACTAATTTTTTAAAGAACAAAACGTCAGAAAAATGTTAAAAGCAATTAGCAGTACATCAAATGAACTTCAAAAATTAATTTGATTAATTATTCTATTTTCTTACCCTGATTATATCCAAAACGTAAAAAGAATCATCTGCGCCATCTTGTACAACCTAAAAACCAATTTTAAATTATATTCGAATAATAGATAACCGTAATAAAGTGAGATATGGCTATTTTTTTAAAGAACAATACATCAGAAAAATTTTAAAAGCAATTTACAGTACATCAAATGAACTTTAAACATTAAATTGAAGTCAAATCGGACAATGCTATAATGATTAATTATTCTATTTTCTTAACCCTGGTTATGTCCAAAACTTAAAAAGGATCATTTGAGTCATCTTGTATAACCTAAATATTAATTTTAAAATAAATTTGAATAATAGATAACCGATATTGAGTGAGATACGACTATTTTTTTAAACACAATTCATCCAAATAATTTAAAAAATTATTTAGGGTTAAACAAATTATATCTAAAAATTAAATTAAAATCATATCGGAACAATCGCTAACGCTATTGGTTATTACATTTTCTTAACTCTGGTTCTGTTCAAACCGTAAAAAACATCATTTGGCTATCTCGTGTATACGAAATAGCAAATCTAAATTATATGCGAATAATAGATAACGGTAATAGAGTGAGATATAATTATTCTTTGAAAAATCAATACATCAAAAAAATTTTAAAAGTAATTTACAGTACATCAAATGAACTTCAAAAATTAAATTGGAATCAAATCGGACAATGCTATAATGATTAATTATTCTATGTTCTTAACCCTGGTTATGTCCAAAACTTAAGAGCGATCACTTGAGTCTTGAGTCATCTGAATAAACTAAATATTAATTTTAAAATAAATTTGAATAATAGATAACCGTAATTCAGTGAGATATGACTATTTTTTTTAAACACAACATATCAAAATAATTTGAAAAATTATTTAGGGTTAATCAAATTATATCTAAAAATTAAATTAAAATTAAATCGGAACAATGACTAACGCTATTAGTTATTATATTTTCTTAACTCTGGTTATGTTCAAACCGTAAAAAACATCATTTGGCTATCTCGTATATACGAAATAGTAAATTTAAATTATATTCGAATAATAGAAAACAGTAATGGAGTGAAATATGATTATTTTTTTTAAAAACAATACATCAAAAAAATTTTAAAAGTAATTTACAGTACATCAAATGAACTTCTTAACCCTAGTTATGTCCAAAATTTAAAAAGGATCATTTGAGTCTTCTTGTATAACCTAAATATTAATTTTAAAATAATTTTGAATAGATAACCGTAATTGAGTGAGATATGACTATTTTTTTAAAACACAATACAACAAAATATTTTTAAAAATCATTTAGGGTTAATTAATTTATATTTAAAAATTGAATTAAAATTAAATCGGAACAATCGCTAACGCTATTAGTTATTATATTTTCTTAACACTGGTTGTGTTGAAACCGTAAAAAACATCATTTGGCTATCTTGTATATGCGAAATAGCAAACTTAAATTATATTCGAATAATTGATAACGGTAATAGAGTGAGATATAATTATTTTTTTAAAAATCAATACCTAAAAATATTTTAAAAAATTATTAAGGGTTAAACATTTTATATCTAAAAATTAAATTGAAATTATATCGGAACAATAGCGATAGGTAGTAGTAAACGATTTTCTTTATCCTGGTTATGTCCAAAACTTAAAAAACATCAGTTGAGTCATCTTGTAAAATTTAAATATAAATTTGAATAATAGATAACCGTAATTCAGTGAGATATGACTATTTTTTTTTGAACACAATTCATCAAAATAATTTTAAAAAATTATTTAGGGTTAATCAAATTAAATCTAAAAATTAAATTAAAATGAAATCGGAACAATCGCTAACGCTATTAGTTATTATATTTTTTTAACTCTGGTTGTGTTGAAACCGTAAAAAACATCATTTGGCTATCTTGTATATGCGAAATAGCAAATTTAAATTATATTCGAATAATTGATAACGGTAATAGAGTGAGATATAATTATTTTTTTAAAAATCAATACCTAAAAATATTTTAAAAAATTATTTAGGGTTAAACATTTTATATCTAAAAATTAAATTGAAATTATATCGGAACAATAGCGATAGGTAGTAGTAATCGATTTTCTTTATCCTGGTTATGTCCACAACTTAAAAAGCATCAGTTGAGTCATCTTGTAAAATTTAAATAGAAATTTTAAAATAAATTTGAATAATAGATAACCGTAATAGAGTGAGATATGACTATTTTTTTTAAACACAATACATCCAAATAATTTAAAAAATTATTTAGGATTAATCAAATTACATCTAAAAATTAAATTGAAATCATATCGGAACAATCGCTAACGCTAGTAGTAACCGAATTTTCTTAACTCTGGTTATGTTCAAACAGTAAAAAACATCATTTAGCTATCATGTATATGCGAAATAGTAAATTTAAATTATATTCGAATAATAGATAACAGAAATAAAGTGAAATATAATTATTTTTTTAAAAAAACAATACATCAGAAAAATTTTAAAAGTAATTTACAGTACATCAAATGAACTTCAAAAATTAGATTGTAGTCAAATCGGCTAATTCTATAGGGATTAAATGTTCTATTTTTTTAACCCTGGTTATGTCCAAAACTTAAAAAGTATCATATGGGTCAGCTTGTATCCCTAAATACCAATTTAATATTATATTCGAATAATAGATAACCGTAATGGAGTGAGAAATGAGTATTTTTTTCAAACACAATACTTCAATATATTTTTAAAAATTATTTAGGGTTAAACAAATTATATCTAAAAATTAAATTAAAATTAAATGGGAACAATAGCTAACGCTATTAATTATCGTATTTTCTTAATTCTGGTTATGCTCAAACCATAAAAAAGATTATTTGGCTAGCTTGTATATGCGAAATACTAATTTTAAAATATATTCGAATAATAGATATTAGTAATAGAGTGAGATATGACCAAGTTTTTAAAGAACAAAACATCAGAAAAATGTTAAAAGCAATTAGCAGTACATCAAATGAACTTCAAAAATTAATTTTATTAATTATTCTATTTTCTTACCCTGATTATATCCAAAACGTAAAAAGAATCATCTGCGCCATCTTGTACAACCTAAAAACCAATTTTAAATTATATCCGAATAATAGATAACCGTAATAGAGTGAGATATGACTATTTTTTTTAAAAAAATACATCAAGAAAATTTTAAAAGCAATTTACAGTACATCAAATGAACTTCAAAAATCATATTGGAATCAAATCGGACAATGCTATTGGGATTACTTGTTCTATTTTCTTAACCCTGGTTATGTCCAAAACGTAAAAATAATCATTTGAGTCATCTTGCATAACCTAAATACCAAATTTAAATTACATTCGAATGATAGATAACTGTAAAAGAGTGAGATATTTTTTTTATAACACTATACTTCAAAATATTTTTAAAAAACATTTAGTCAAACATATTATATCTAAATATCAAATTAAAATGGAATCGGAACAAAAGCTAACGCTATTAGTAATTGTATTTTCTGTACTCTGGTTGTGTTCAAACCATAAAAAACATCATTTTGCTATCTCGTATATGCGAAATAGTAAGTTTAAATTATATTCGAGTAACAGATAACAGTAATAGAGTGAGATATACTTATTTTTTTAAAAAACAATACATCAAAAAAATTTTAAAAGTAATTTACAGAACATCAAATGCTATTATTTATTATATTTTCTTAGCTCTGGTTAGGTTCAAACCGTAAAAAACATCATTTGGCTATCTCGTATATACGAAATAGTAAATTTAAATTATATTCGAGTAATAGATAACAGAAATGGAGTGAAATATAATTATTTTTTAAAAAAAACAATACATCAAATAAACATCAAAAATTAGATTGGAATCAAATCGGACAATGCTATAAAGATTAATTATTCTATTTTCTTAACCCTGGTTATGTCCAAAACTTAAAAAGGATCATTTGAGTCATCTTGTATAACCTAAATATTAATTTTAAAATAAATTTGAATAATAGATAACCGTAATTGAGTGAGATATGACTATTTATTTAAAACACAATACAACAAAATATTTTTAAAAATCATTTAGGGTTAACTAAATTATATCTAAAAATTGAATTAAAATTAAATCGGAACAATCGCTAACGCTATTAGATATTATGTTTTCTTAACACTGGTTGTGTTGAAACCGTAAAAAACATCATTTGGCTATCTTGTATATGCGAAATAGCAAATTTAAATTATATTCGAATAATTGATAACGGTAATAGAGTGAGATATAATTATTTTTTTAAAAATCAATACCTAAAAATATTTTAAAAAATTATTAAGGGTTAAACATTTTATATCTAAACATTAAATTGAAATTATATCGGAACAATAGCGATAGGTAGTAGTAATCGATTTTCTTTATCCTGGTTATGTCCAAAACTTAAAAAACATCAGTTGAGTCATCTTGTAAAATTTAAATATAAATTTGAATAATAGATAACCGTAATTCAGTGAGATATGACAATTTTTTTTAAACACAATTCATCAAAATAATTTAAAAAATTATTTAGGGTTAATCAAATTAAATCTAAAAATTAAATTAAAATGAAATCGGAACAATCGCTAACGCTATTAGTTATTATATTTTCTTAACTCTGGTTGTGTTGAAACCGTAAAAAACATCATTTGGCTATCTTGTATATGCGAAATAGCAAATTTAAATTATATTCGAATAATTGATAACGGTAATAGAGTGAGATATAATTATTTTTTTAAAAATCAATACCTAAAAATATTTTAAAAAATTATTTAGGGTTAAACATTTTATATCTAAAAATTAAATTGAAATTATATCGGAACAATAGCGATAGGTAGTAGTAATCGATTTTCTTTATCGTGGTTATGTCCAAAACTTAAAAAGCATCAGTTGAGTCATCTTGTAAAATTTAAATATAAATTTTAAAATAAATTTGAATAATAGATAACCGTAATAGAGTGAGATATGACTATTTTTTTTAAACACAATACATCAAAATAATTTAAAAAATTATTTAGGATTAATCAAATTACATCTAAAAATTAAATTGAAATCATATCGGAACAATCGCTAACGCTATTAGTAACCGAATTTTCTTAACTCTGGTTATGTTCAAACAGTAGAAAACATCATTTAGCTATCATGTATATGCGAAATAAAAAGGATCATTTGAGTCATCTTGTTCAACCTAAATAATAATTTTAAAATAAATTTGAATAATAGATAACCGTAATTGAGTGAGATATGACTATTTTTTTAAACACAATACATCAAAGTAATTTGAAAAATTATTTAGGGTTAATCAAATTATATCTAAAAATTAAATTAAAATTAAATCTGAACAATGGCTAACGCTATTAGTTATTATATTTTCTTAGCTCTGGTTATGTTTAAACCATAAAAAACATCATCTGGCTATCTCGTATATACGAAATAGTAAATTTAAATTATATTCGAATCATAGATAACAGTAATGGAGTGAAATATGATTATTTTTTTTTTAAATAAATACATAGAAAAATTTTAAAAGTAATTTACAGTGCATCAAATGAACTTCAAAAATTAAATTGGAATCAAATCGGACAATGCTATAATGATTAATTATTCTATTTTCTTAACCCTGGTTATGTCCAAAACTTAAAAAGGATCATTTGAGTCATCTTGTAGAACCTAAATATTAATTTTAAAATAAATTTGAATAATAGATAAGCCTAATTGAGTGAGATATAACCATTTTTTTCAAACACAATACATCAAAATATTCTAAAAAATTATTTAGGGTTAATCAAATTATATCTAAAAATTAAATCGGAACAATGGCTAACGCTATTAGTTAGTATATTTTCTTTGCTCTGGTTATGTCCAAAACTTAAAAAACATCAGTTGAGTCATCTTGTAAAATTTAAATATAAATTTGAATAATAGATAACCGTAATTCAGTGAGATATGACAATTTTTTTTAAACACAATTCATCAAAATAATTTAAAAAATTATTTAGGGTTAATCAAATTAAATCTAAAAATTAAAATAAAATGAAATCGGAACAATCGCTAACGCTATTAGTTATTATATTTTCTTAACTCTGGTTGTGTTGAAACCGTAAAAAACATCATTTGGCTATCTTGTATATGCGAAATAGCAAATTTAAATTATATTCGAATAATTGATAACGGTAATAGAGTGAGATATAATTATTTTTTTAAAAATCAATACCTAAAAATATTTTAAAAAATTATTTAGGGTTAAACATTTTATATCTAAAAATTAAATTGAAATTATATCGGAACAATAGCGATAGGTAGTAGTAATCGATTTTCTTTATCGTGGTTATGTCCAAAACTTAAAAAGCATCAGTTGAGTCATCTTGTAAAATTTAAATATAAATTTTAAAATAAATTTGAATAATAGATAACCGTAATAGAGTGAGATATGACTATTTTTTTTAAACACAATACATCAAAATAATTTAAAAAATTATTTAGGATTAATCAAATTACATCTAAAAATTAAATTGAAATCATATCGGAACAATCGCTAACGCTATTAGTAACCGAATTTTCTTAACTCTGGTTATGTTCAAACAGTAGAAAACATCATTTAGCTATCATGTATATGCGAAATAAAAAGGATCATTTGAGTCATCTTGTTCAACCTAAATAATAATTTTAAAATAAATTTGAATAATAGATAACCGTAATTGAGTGAGATATGACTATTTTTTTAAACACAATACATCAAAGTAATTTGAAAAATTATTTAGGGTTAATCAAATTATATCTAAAAATTAAATTAAAATTAAATCTGAACAATGGCTAACGCTATTAGTTATTATATTTTCTTAGCTCTGGTTATGTTTAAACCATAAAAAACATCATCTGGCTATCTCGTATATACGAAATAGTAAATTTAAATTATATTCGAATCATAGATAACAGTAATGGAGTGAAATATGATTATTTTTTTTTTAAATAAATACATAGAAAAATTTTAAAAGTAATTTACAGTGCATCAAATGAACTTCAAAAATTAAATTGGAATCAAATCGGACAATGCTATAATGATTAATTATTCTATTTTCTTAACCCTGGTTATGTCCAAAACTTAAAAAGGATCATTTGAGTCATCTTGTAGAACCTAAATATTAATTTTAAAATAAATTTGAATAATAGATAAGCCTAATTGAGTGAGATATAACCATTTTTTCAAACACAATACATCAAAATATTCTAAAAAATTATTTAGGGTTAATCAAATTATATCTAAAAATTAAATCGGAACAATGGCTAACGCTATTAGTTAGTATATTTTCTTTGCTCTGGTTATGTTCAAACCGTAAAAAACATCATTTGGCTATCTTGTATATGCGAAATAGCAAATTTAAATTATATGCGAATAATAGATAACGGTAATAGAGTGAGATATAATAATTTTTTTAAAAATCAATACCTAAAAATATTTTAAAACATTATTTAGGGTTAAACAATTTATATCTAAAAATTAAATTGAAATTATATCGGAACAATAGCGATAGGTAATAGTAATCAATTTTCCTTATCCTGGTTATGTCCAAAACTTAAAAAGGATCATTTGAGTCATCTTGTATAACCTAAATATTAATTTTAAAATAAATTTGAATAATAGATAAGGGTAATTCAGTGAGATATGACTATTTTTTTTAAACACAATACATCAAAATAATTTAAAAAATTATTTAGGGTTAATCAAATTATATCTAAAAATTAAATTAAAATTAAATCGGAACAATGGCTATCGCTATTATTTATTATATTTTCTTAGCTCTGGTTAGGTTCAAACCGTAAAAAACATCATTTGGCTATCTCGTATATACGAAATAGTAAATATAAATTATATTCGAGTAATAGATAACAGAAATAGAGTGAAATATAATTATTTTTTTAAAAAAACAATACATCAGAAAAATTTTAAAAGTAATTTACAGTACATCAAATAAACTTCAAAAATTAGATTGGAATCATATCGGAACAATCGCTAACGCTATTAGTAGCCGAATTTTCTTAACTCTGGTTATGTTCAAACAGTAAAAAACATCATTTAGCTATCATGTATATGCGAAATAGTAAATTTAAATTATATTCGAATAACAGATAACAGAAATAAAGTGAAATATAATTATTTTTTTAAAAAAACAATACATCAGAAAAATTTTAAAAGTAATTTACAGTACATCAAATGAACTTCAAAATTTAGATTGGAATCAAATCGGACAATGCTATAAATATTAATTATTCTATTTTCTCAACCCTGGTTATGTCCAAAACTTAAAAAGGATCATTTGAGTCATCTGTATAACCTAAATATTAATTTTGAAATAAATTTGAATAATAGATAACCGTAATTGAGTGAGATATGACTATTTTCTTAAACACAATACATCTAAATAACTTAAAAAATTATTTAGGGTTAATCAAATTATATCTAAAAATTAAATTGAAATCATATCGGAACAATCGCTAACGCTATTAGTAACTGAATTTTCTTAACTCTGGTTATGTTCAAACAGTAAAAAACATCATTTAGCTATCATGTATATGCGAAATAGTAAATTTAAATTATATTCGAATAATAGATAACAGAAATAAAGTGAAATATAATTATTTTTTTAAAAAAACAATACATCAGAAAAATTTTAAAAGTAATTTACAGTACATCAAATGAACTTCAAAAATTAGATTGGAATCAAATCGGACAATGCTATAAAGATTAATTATTCTATTTTCTTAACCCTAAATTATGTCCAAAACTTAAAAAGGATCATTTGAGTCATCTGTATAACCTAAATATTAATTTTGAAATAAATTTGAATAATAGATAACCGTAATTCAGTGAGATATGACTATTTTTTTTAAACACAATACATCAAAATAATTAAAAAAATTATTCAGGGTTAATCAAATTATATCTAAAAATTAAATTAAAATTAAATCGGTACAATGGCTAACGCTATTAGTTATAATATTTTCTTAGCTCTGGTTATGTTAAAATCGTAAAAAACATCATTTGGCTATCTCGTATATACGAAATAGTAAATTTAAATTATATTCGAATAATAGATAACAGAAATGGAGTGAAATATAATTATTTAAAAAAAAAACAATACATCAGAAAAATTTTAAAAATATTTTACAGTACATCAAATGAACTTCAAAAATTAGATTGGAATCAAATCGGACAATGCTATAAAGATTAATTATTCTATTTTCTTAATCTTGGTTATGTCCAAAACTTAAAAGCGATCATTTGAGTCAACTTGAATAAACTAAATATTTATTTTAAAATAAATTTGAATAATAGATAACCGTAATTCAGTGAGATATGACTATTTTTTTTTAAACACAATACATCAAAATAATTTAAAAAATTATTTAGGGTTAATCAAATTATATCTAAAAATTAAATTGAAATCATGTCGGAATAATCGCTAACGCTATTAGTAATTGTATTTTCTTAACTCTAGTTATTTTCAAACCGTAAAAAACATCATTTGGCTATCTTGTATATGCGAAATAGTAAATTTAAATTATATTCGAATAATAGATAACAGAAATAAAGTGAAATATAATTATTTTTTTTAAAAAACAATACATCAGAACAATTTTAAAAGTAATTTACAGTACATCAAATGAACTTTAAAAATTAAATTGGAATCAAATCGGACAATGCTATAATGGATTAATTATTCTATTTTCTTAACCCTGGTTATGTCCAAAACTTAAAAAGGATCATTTGAGTCATCTTGTTCAACCTAAATAATAATTTTAAAATAAATTTGAATAATAGATAACCGTAATTGAGTGAGATATGACTATTTTTTTAAACACAATACATCAAAGTAATTTGAAAAATTATTTAGGGTTAATCAAATTATATCTAAAAATTAAATTAAAATTAAATCTGAACAATGGCTAACGCTATTAGTTATTATATTTTCTTAGCTCTGGTTATGTTTAAACCATAAAAAACATCATCTGGCTATCTCGTATATACGAAATAGTAAATTTAAATTATATTCGAATCATAGATAACAGTAATGGAGTGAAATATGATTATTTTTTTTTAAATAAATACATAGAAAAATTTTAAAAGTAATTTACAGTGCATCAAATGAACTTCAAAAATTAAATTGGAATCAAATCGGACAATGCTATAATGATTAATTATTCTATTTTCTTAACCCTGGTTATGTCCAAAACTTAAAAAGGATCATTTGAGTCATCTTGTAGAACCTAAATATTAATTTTAAAATAAATTTGAATAATAGATAAGCGTAATTGAGTGAGATATAACCATTTTTTTAAACACAATACATCAAAATATTCTAAAAAATTATTTAGGGTTAATCAAATTATATCTAAAAATTAAATGGAACAATGGCTAACGCTATTAGTTAGTATATTTTCTTTGCTCTGGTTATGTTCAAACCGTAAAAAACATCATTTGGCTATCTTGTATATGCGCAATAGCAAATTTAAATTATATTCGAATAATTGATAACGGTAATAGAGTGAGATATAATTATTTTTTTAAAAATCAATACCTAATAATATCTTTAAAAATCATTTAGGGTTAATTAAAATATATCTAAAAATTAAATTAAAATGAAATCGGAACAATCGCTAACGCTATTAGTTATTATATTTTCTTAACTCTGGTTGTGTTGAAACCGTAAAAAACATCATCTTATCTATCTTGTATATGCGAAATAGCAAATTTAAATTATATTCGAATAATTGATAACGGTAATAGAGTGAGATATAATTATTTTTTTAAAAATCAATACCTAAAAATATTTTCAAAAATTATTTAGGGTTAAACATTTTATATCTAAAAATTAAATTGAAATTATATCGGAACAATAGCGATAGGTAGTAGTAATCGATTTTCTTTATCCTGGTTATGTCCAAAACTTAAAAAGCATCAGTTGAGTCATCTTGTAAAATTTAAATATAAATTTTAAAATAAATTTGAATAATAGATAACCGTAATAGAGTGAGATATGACTATTTTTTTTAAACACAATACATCAAAATAATTTAAAAAAATATTTAGGATTAATCAAATTACATCTAAAAATTAAATTGAAATCATATCGGAACAATCGCTAACGCTATTAGTAACCGAATTTTCTTAACTCTGGTTATGTTCAAACAAAAAAAAACATCATTTGGCTATCATGTATATGCGAAATAGTAAATTTAAATTATATGCGAATAATAGATAACAGAAATAAAGTGAAATATAATTATTTTTTTAAAAAAACAATACATCAGAAAAATTTTAAAAGTAATTTACAGTACATCAAATGAACTTCAAAAATTAGATTGGAATCAAATCGGACAATGCTATAAAGATTAATTATTCTATTTTCTTAACCCTGGTTATGTCCAAAAATTAAAAAGGATCATTTGAGTCATCTGTATAACCTAAATATTATTTTTGAAATAAATTTAAATAATAGATAACCGTAATTGAGTGAGATATGACTATTTTCTTAAACACAATACATCAAAATAATTTAAAAAATTATTTAGGGTTAATCAAATTATATCTAAAAATTAAATTGAAATCATATCGGAACAATCGCTAACGCTATTAGTAACTGAATTTTCTTAACTCTGGTTATGTTCAAACAGTAAAAAACATCATTTAGCTATCATGTATATGCGAAATAGTAAATTTAAATTATATTCGAATAATAGATAACAGAAATAAAGTGAAATATAATTATTTTTTTAAAAAAACAATACATCAGAACAATTTTAAAAGTAATTTACAGTACATCAAATGAACTTTAAAAATTAAATTGGAATCAAATCGGACAATGCTATAATGGATTAATTATTCTATTTTCTTAACCCTGGTTATGTCCAAAACTTAAAAAGGATCATTTGAGTCATCTTGTTCAACCTAAATAATAATTTTAAAATAAATTTGAATAATAGATAACCGTAATTGAGTGAGATATGACTATTTTTTTAAACACAATACATCAAAGTAATTTTAAAAATTATTTAGGGTTAATCAAATTATATCTAAAAATTAAATTAAAATTAAATCTGAACAATGGCTAACGCTATTAGTTATTATATTTTCTTAGCTCTGGTTATGTTTAAACCATAAAAAACATCATCTGGCTATCTCGTATATACGAAATAGTAAATTTAAATTATATTCGAATCATAGATAACAGTAATGGAGTGAAATATGATTATTTTTTTTTTTTAAATAAATACGTAGAAAAAATTTTAAAAGTAATTTACAGTGCATCAAATGAACTTCAAAAATTAAATTGGAATCAAATCGGACAATGCTATAATGATTAATTATTGTATTTTCTTAACCCTGGTTATGTCCAAAACTTAAAAAGGATCATTTGAGTCATCTTGTAGAACCTAAATATTAATTTTAAAATAAATTTGAATAATAGATAAACGTAATTGAGTGAGATATAACCATTTTTTTAAACACAATACATCAAAATATTCTAAAAAATTATTTAGGGTTAATCAAATTATATCTAAAAATTAAATGGAACAATGGCTAACGCTATTAGTTAGTATATTTTCTTTGCTCTGGTTATGTTCAAACCGTAAAAAACATCATTTGGCTATCTTGTATATGCGAAATAGCAAATTTAAATTATATGCGAATAATAGATAACGGTAATAGAGTGAGATATAATAATTCATCTTGTATAACCTAAATATTAATTTTAAAATAAATTTGAATAATAGATAACCGTAATTGAGTGAGATATGACTATTTTTTTAAAACACAATACAACAAAATATTTTTAAAAATCATTTAGGGTTAATTAAATTATATCTAAAAATTGAATTAAAATTAAATCGGAACAATCGCTAACGCTATTAGTTATTATATTTTCTTAACACTGGTTGTGTTGAAACCGTAAAAAACATCATTTGGCTATCTTGTATATGCGAAATAGCAAATTTAAATTATATTCGAATAATTGATAACGGTAATAGAGTGAGATATAATTATTTTTTTTAAAAATCAATACCTAAAAATATTTTAAAAAATTATTAAGGGTTAAACATTTTATATCTAAAAATTAAATTGAAATTATATCGGAACAATAGCGATAGGTAGTAGTAATCGATTTTCTTTATCCTGGTTACGTCCAAAACTTAAAAAACATCAGTTGAGTCATCTTGTAAAATTTAAATATAAATTTTAAAATAAATTTGAATAATAGATAACCGTAATAGAGTGAGATATGACTATTTTTTTTAAACACAATACATCAAAATAATTTAAAAAATTATTTAGGATTAATCAAATTAAATCTAAAAATTAAATTAAAATCATATCGGAACAATCGCTAACGCTATTAGTTATTATATTTTCTTTACTCTGGTTGTGTTCAAATTGTAAAAAACATCATTTGGCTATCTCGCAGATGGGAAATACTAAATTTAAATTATGTTCGAATAATAGATAACAGTAATAGAGTGAGATTTAATTATTTTTTTTTTAAAAACAATTCATCAGAAAAATTTTAAAAATAATTTACAGTACATCAAATGAACTTCAAAAATTAAATTGGAATCAAATCGGACAATGCTATAGAAATTAATTGCTCTATTTTCTTAACCCTGGTTACGTCCAAAACCTAAAAGGGATCATTTGAGTCATCTTGTATAACCTAAATATTAATTTTGATATAAATTTGAATAATAGATAACCGTAATTGAGTGAGATATGACTATTTTTTTAAACACAATACATCAAAATAATTTAAAAAATTATTTAGGGTTAATCAAATTATATCTAAAAATTAAATTAAAATTAAATCGGAACAATGGCTAACGCTATTAGTTATTATATTTTCTTAACTCTGGTTATGTTCAAACCGTAAAAAACATCATTTGGCTATCTCGTATATACGAAATAGTAAATTTAAATTATATTCGTATAATAGATAACAGTAATGGAGTAAAATATGATTTTTTTTTTAAACAATACATCAAAAAAATTTTAAAAGTAATTTACAGTACATCAAATGAGCTCAAAAATTATATTGGAATCAAATCGGACAATGTTATAATGATTAATTATACTATTTTCTTAACCCTGGTTATGTCCAAAACTTAAAAAGGATCATTTGAGTCATCTTGTATAACCTAAATATTAATTTTAAAATAAATTTGATTAATAGATAACCGTAATTGAGTGAGATATGACTATTTTTTAACACAATTCATCAAAATAGTTTAAAAAATTATTTAGGGTTAATCAAATTAAATCTAAAAATTAAATTAAAATGAAATCGGAACAATGTATGAAATAAATGTATGAAATCGGAGCAATATATGAAAAGTGAATTTAAATTATATTCGAATAATAGATAACAGTAATAGAGTGAAATATGATTATTTTTTTTAAAAAAACAATACATCAGAAGAATTTTAAAAATAATTTATAGTACATCAAATGAACTTTAAAAATGAGATAGGAATCAAATCGGACAATGCTATAGGGATTAATTGTTCTATTTTCTAAAGCCTGGTTATGTCCAAAACTTAAAAAGGATCATTTGCGTCATCTTGAATAACCTAAATATTAATTTTAAATTATATTTGAATAATAGATAACCGTAATTGAGTGAGATATACTATTTTTTTAAAACACAATACATCAAAATATTTTAAAAAATTATTTAGAGTTAAACAAATTATATCTAAAAATTAAACTGAAATCATATCGGAAAACTCGCTAACGGTATTAGTTATTATATTTTCTTAACTCTGGTTGTGTTCAAACCGTAAAAAACATCATTTGGGTATCATGTATATGCGAAATAGTAAATTTAAATTATATTCAAATAATAGATAACAGTAATAGAGTGAGATATAATTATTTTTTTTAAAAACAATTCATTAGAAAAATGTTAAATATAATTTACAGTACATGAAATGAACTTCAAAAATTAAATTGGAGTCAAATCGGACAATGCTATAGGGATTAATAGTTCTATTTTCTTAGCCCTGGTTATGTCTAAAACTTAAAAAGATCATTTGGGTCATCTTGTATAACCTAAATACCAATTTAATATTATATTCGAATAATAGATATGAGTATTTTTTTAAAACACAATGGATCAAAATATTTAAAAAAATTATTTTGGGTAAAACAAATTATATCTAAAAATTAAATTAAAATTAAATCGGAACAAGAGTTAACGATATTAATTATCATATTTTCTTAATTCTGGTTATGTTGAAACAGTAAAAAAGATCATTTGGCTATCTTGTGTATGCGAAATACTAAATCTAAATTATATTCGAATAATAGATTTTAGTAATAATTTAAAAAATTATTTAGGGTTAATCAAATTATATCTAAAAATTAAATTAAAATTAAATCGGAACAATGGCTAACGCTATTAGTTATTATATTTTCTTAACTCTGGTTATGTTCAAACCGTAAAAAACATCATTTGGCTATCTCGTATATACGAAATAGTAAATTTAAATTATATTCGTATAATAGATAACAGTAATGGAGTAAAATATGATTTTTTTTTTAAACAATACATCAAAAAAATTTTAAAAGTAATTTACAGTACATCAAATGAGCTCAAAAATTATATTGGAATCAAATCGGACAATGTTATAATGATTAATTATACTATTTTCTTAACCCTGGTTATGTCCAAAACTTAAAAAGGATCATTTGAGTCATCTTGTATAACCTAAATATTAATTTTAAAATAAATTTGATTAATAGATAACCGTAATTGAGTGAGATATGACTATTTTTTAACACAATTCATCAAAATAGTTTAAAAAATTATTTAGGGTTAATCAAATTAAATCTAAAAATTAAATTAAAATGAAATCGGAACAATGTATGAAATAAATGTATGAAATCGGAGCAATATATGAAAAGTGAATTTAAATTATATTCGAATAATAGATAACAGTAATAGAGTGAAATATGATTATTTTTTTTAAAAAAACAATACATCAGAAGAATTTTAAAAATAATTTATAGTACATCAAATGAACTTTAAAAATGAGATAGGAATCAAATCGGACAATGCTATAGGGATTAATTGTTCTATTTTCTAAAGCCTGGTTATGTCCAAAACTTAAAAAGGATCATTTGCGTCATCTTGAATAACCTAAATATTAATTTTAAATTATATTTGAATAATAGATAACCGTAATTGAGTGAGATATACTATTTTTTTAAAACACAATACATCAAAATATTTTAAAAAATTATTTAGAGTTAAACAAATTATATCTAAAAATTAAACTGAAATCATATCGGAAAACTCGCTAACGGTATTAGTTATTATATTTTCTTAACTCTGGTTGTGTTCAAACCGTAAAAAACATCATTTGGGTATCATGTATATGCGAAATAGTAAATTTAAATTATATTCAAATAATAGATAACAGTAATAGAGTGAGATATAATTATTTTTTTTAAAAACAATTCATTAGAAAAATGTTAAATATAATTTACAGTACATGAAATGAACTTCAAAAATTAAATTGGAGTCAAATCGGACAATGCTATAGGGATTAATAGTTCTATTTTCTTAGCCCTGGTTATGTCTAAAACTTAAAAAGATCATTTGGGTCATCTTGTATAACCTAAATACCAATTTAATATTATATTCGAATAATAGATATGAGTATTTTTTTAAAACACAATGGATCAAAATATTTAAAAAAATTATTTTGGGTAAAACAAATTATATCTAAAAATTAAATTAAAATTAAATCGGAACAAGAGTTAACGATATTAATTATCATATTTTCTTAATTCTGGTTATGTTGAAACAGTAAAAAAGATCATTTGGCTATCTTGTGTATGCGAAATACTAAATCTAAATTATATTCGAATAATAGATTTTAGTAATAGAGTGAGATATGACTAATTTTTTAAAAAACAAAACATCAGAAAAATTTTTAAAGCAATTAGCAGTACATCAAATAACCTTCAAAAATTAATATGATTAATTATTCTAGTTTCTTACCCTAATTATATCCAAAACGTAAAAAGAATCATCTGCAACATCTTGTACAACCTAAAAACCAATTTTAAATTATATTCGAATAATAGGTAACCGTAATAGAGTAAGATATGACTATTTTTTTAAACCACAATACTTCAAAATATTTTAAAAAATCATTTAGGGTTAAACAAATTATATCTAAATATTAAATTAAAATCAAATCGGAGCAATAGCAATAGCTAATAGTTATCGATTTTCTTTATCCTGGTTATGTCCAAAACTTAAAAATGATCATTTGGGTCATATTGTATAACCTATATACCAATTTTAAATTATATTCGAATAATAGATAACCGTAATAGAGTGAGATATGACTATTTTTTTAAAGAACAATACGTCAAGGAAATTTTAAAAGCAATTTACAGTACATCAAATGAACTTCAAAAATTAAATTGGAGTCAAATCGGACAATGCTATAGGGATTACTCGTTCTATTTTCTTAACCCTGGTTATGTGGCCAAAATGTAAAAATAATCATTTGAGTCATCTTGCATAACCTAAATACCAAATTTAAATTACATTCGAATAATAGATAACCGTAATAGAGTGAGATATGACCATTTTTTTTTTAACAATACATCAAAAAAATTTTAAAAGCAATTTACAGTACATCAAATGAACTTCAAAAATTAAATTGGAGTAAAATCGGACAATGCTATAGGAATTAATTGTTCTATTTTCTTAACCCTGGTTATGTCCAAAACGAAAAAAGAATCATCTGGGTCATCTTGTATAACCTAAATTCCAATTTTAAATTATATTCGAATAGATAACCATATTAGAGTGAAAGATGAATATTTTTTTTAAACACAATATGTCAAAATATTTTTTAAAACCATTTAGGGTTAAACAAATTATATCTAAAAATTAAATTGAAATCATATCGGAACAATCGCTAACGCTATTAGTAATTGAATTTTCTTAACTCTGGTTGTGTTCAAACCGTAAAAAACATCATTTGGCTATCATGTATATGCGAAATAGTAAATTTAAATTAAATTCGAATAATAGATAACAGTAATGGAGTGAAATATGATTATTTTTTTTAAAAACAATACATCAAAAAATTTTAAAAGTAATTTACAGTACATCAAATGAACTTCAAAAATTATATTGGAATTAAATCGGAAAATGTTATAATGATTAATTATTCTATTTTCTTAACCCTGGTTATGTCCAAAACTTAAAAAGGATCATTTGAGTCATCTTGTATAACCTAAATATTAATTTTAAAATAAATTTGAATATTAGATAACCGTAATTGAGTGAGATATGACTATTTTTAAACACAATTCATCAAAATAGTTTAAAAAATTATTTAGGGTTAATCAAATTAAATCTAAAAATTAAATTAAAATGAAATCGGAACAATCGCTAACGCTATTAGTAATTGAATTTTCTTAACTCTGGTTGTGTTCAAACCGTAAAAAACATCATTTGGCTATCATGTATATGCGAAATAGTAAATTTAAATTATATTCGAATAATAGATAACAGAAATAAAGTGAAATATAATTATTTTTTTTAAAAAACAATACATGAGAAAAATTTTAAAAGTAATTTACATTACATCAAATGAACTTCAAAAATTAGATTGGGATCAAATCGGACAATGCTATAAAGATTAATTATTCTATTTTCTTAACCCTGGTTATGTCCAAAACTTAAAAAGGATCATTTGAGTCATCTTGTATAACCTAAATATTAATTTTGAAATAAATTTGAATAATAGATAACCGTAATTGAGTGAATTATGACTATTTTTAAACACAATTCATCAAAATAGTTTAAAAAATTATTTAGGGTTAAACAAATTATATCTAAAAATTAAATTGAAATCATATCGGAACAATCGCTAACGGTATTAGTAATTGAATTTTCTTAACTCTGGTTGTGTTCAAACCGTAAAAAACATCATTTGGCTATCTCGTATATACGAAATAGTAAATTTAAATTATATTCGTATAATAGATAACAGTAATGGAGTGAAAAATGATTTTTTTTTAAACAATACATCAAAAAAATTTTAAAAGTAATTTACAGTACATCAAATGAGCTTCAAAAATTATATTGGAATCAAATCGGACAATGTCATAATGATTAATTATACTATTTTCTTAACCCTGGTTATGTCCAAAACTTAAAAAGGATCATTTGAGTCATCTTGTATAACCTAAATATTAATTTTAAAATAAATTTGAATATTAGATAACCGTAATTGAGTGAGATATGACTATTTTTAAACACAATTCATCAAAATAGTTTAAAAAATTATTTAGGGTTAATCAAATTAAATCTAAAAATTAAATTAAAATGAAATCGGAACAATCGCTAGCGCTATTAGTAATTGAATTTTCTTAACTCTGGTTGTGTTCAAACCGTAAAAAACATCATTTGGCTATCATGTATATGCGAAATAGTAAATTTAAATTATATTCGAATAATAGATAACAGAAATAAAGTGAAATATAATTATTTTTTTAAAAAAACAATACATCAGAAAAATTTTAAAAGTAATTTACAGTACATCAAATGAACTTCAAAAATTAGATTGGGATCAAATCGGACAATGCTATAAAGATTAATTATTCTATTTTCTTAACCCTGGTTATGTCCAAAACTTAAAAAGGATCATTTGAGTCATCTTGTATAACCTAAATATTAATTTTGAAATAAATTTGAATAATAGATAACCGTAATTGAGTGAGATATGACTAATTTTAAACACAATTCATCAAAATAGTTTAAAAAATTATTTAGGGTTAAACAAATTATATCTAAAAATTAAATTAAAATCATATCGGAACAATCGCTAACGCTATTAGTTATTATATTTTCTTTATTCTGGTTGTGTTCAAACCGTAAAAAACATCATTTGGCTATCATGTATATGCGAAATAGTAAATTTAAATTATATTCGAATAATAGATAACAGAAATAAAGTGAAATATAATTATTTTTTAAAAAAACAATACATCAGAAAAATTTTAAAAGTAATTTACAGTACATCAAATGAACTTCAAAAATTAGATTGGGATCAAATCGGACAATGCTATAAAGATTAATTATTCTATTTTCTTAACCCTGGTTATGTCCAAAACTTAAAAAGGATCATTTGAGTCATCTTGTATAACCTAAATATTAATTTTGAAATAAATTTGAATAATAGATAACCGTAATTGAGTGAGATATGACTATTTTTAAACACAATTCATCAAAATAGTTTAAAAAATTATTTAGGGTTAATCAAATTAAATCTAAAAATTAAATTAAAATGAAATCGGAACAATCGCTAACGCTATTAGTAATTGAATTTTCTTAACTCTGGTTGTGTTCAAACCGTAAAAAACATCATTTGGCTATCTCGCAGATGGGAAATACTAAATTTAAATTATTATCGAATAATAGATAACAGTAATAGAGTGAGATTTAATTATTTTTTTTTTAAAAACAATTCATCAAAAAAATTTTAAAAATAATTTACAGTACATCAAACGAACTTCAAAAATTAAATTGGAATCAAATCGGACAATGCTATAGAAATTAATTGCTCTATTTTCTTAACCCTGGTTACGTCCAAAACCTAAAAGGAATCATTTGAGTCATCTTGTATAACCTAAATATTAATTTTGATATAAATTTGAATAATAGATAACCGTAATTGAGTGAGATATGACTATTTTTTTAAACACAATACATCAAAATAATTTAAAAAATTATTTAGGGTTAATCAAATTATATCTAAAAATTAAATTAAAATTAAATCGGAACAATGGCTAACGCTATTAGTTATTATATTTTCTTAACTCTGGTTATGTTCAAACCGTAAAAAACATCATTTGGCTATCTCGTATATACGAAATAGTAAATTTAAATTATATTCGTATAATAGATAACAGTAATGGAGTGAAATATGATTTTTTTTTTAAAACAATACATCAAAAAAATTTTAAAAGTAATTTACAGTACATCAAATGAGCTCAAAAATTATATTGGAATCAAATCGGACAATGTTATAATGATTAATTATACTATTTTCTTAACCCTGGTTATGTCCAAAACTTAAAAAGGATCATTTGAGTCATCTTGTATAACCTAAATATTAATTTTAAAATAAATTTGAATAATAGATAACCGTAATTGAGTGAGATATGACTATTTTTAAACACAATTCATCAAAATAGTTTAAAAAATTATTTAGGGTTAATCAAATTAAATCTAAAAATTAAATTAAAATGAAATCGGAACAATCGCTAACGCTATTAGTAATTGAATTTTCTTAACTCTGGTTGTGTTCAAACCGTAAAAAACATCATTTGGCTATCATGTATATGCGAAATAGTAAATTTAAATTATATTCGAATAATAGATAACAGAAATAAAGTGAAATATAATTATTTTTTTAAAAAAACAATACATCAGAAAAATTTTAAAAGTAATTTACAGTACATCAAATGAACTTCAAAAATTAGATTGGGATCAAATCGGACAATGCTATAAAGATTAATTATTCTATTTTCTTAACCCTGGTTATGTCCAAAACTTAAAAAGGATCATTTGAGTCATCTTGTATAACCTAAATATTAATTTTGAAATAAATTTGAATAATAGATAACCGTAATTGAGTGAGATATGACTAATTTTAAACACAATTCATCAAAATAGTTTAAAAAATTATTTAGGGTTAAACAAATTATATCTAAAAATTAAATTAAAATCATATCGGAACAATCGCTAACGCTATTAGTTATTATATTTTCTTTATTCTGGTTGTGTTCAAACCGTAAAAAACATCATTTGGCTATCATGTATATGCGAAATAGTAAATTTAAATTATATTCGAATAATAGATAACAGAAATAAAGTGAAATATAATTATTTTTTTTAAAAAACAGTACATGAGAAAAATTTAAAAAGTAATTTACAGTACATCAAATGAACTTCAAAAATTAGATTGGGATCAAATCGGACAATGCTATAAAGATTAATTATTCTATTTTCTTAACCCTGGTTATGTCCAAAACTTAAAAAGGATCATTTGAGTCATCTTGTATAACCTAAATATTAATTTTGAAATAAATTTAAATAATAGATAACCGTAATTGAGTGAGATATGACTATTTTTAAACACAATTCATCAAAATAGTTTAAAAAATTATTTAGGGTTAATCAAATTAAATCTAAAAATTAAATTAAAATGAAATCGGAACAATCGCTAACGCTATTAGTAATTGAATTTTCTTAACTCTGGTTGTGTTCAAACCGTAAAAAACATCATTTGGCTATCTCGCAGATGGGAAATACTAAATTTAAATTATGTTCGAATAATAGATAACAGTAATAGAGTGAGATTTAATTATTTTTTTTTTAAAAACAATTCATCAAAAAAATTTTAAAAATAATTTACAGTACATCAAATGAACTTCAAAAATTAAATTGGAATCAAATCGGACAATGCTATAGAAATTAATTGCTCTATTTTCTTAACCCTGGTTACGTCCAAAACCTAACAGGAATCATTTGAGTCATCTTGTATAACCTAAATATTAATTTTGATATAAATTTGAATAATAGATAACCGTAATTGAGTGAGATATGACTATTTTTTTAAACACAATACATCAAAATAATTTAAAAAATTATTTAGGGTTAATCAAATTATATCTAAAAATTAAATTAAAATTAAATCGGAACAATGGCTAACGCTATTAGTTATTATATTTTCTTAACTCTGGTTATGTTCAAACCGTAAAAAACATCATTTGGCTATCTCGTATATACGAAATAGTAAATTTAAATTATATTCGTATAATAGATAACAGTAATGGTGTGAAATATGATTTTTTTTTTAAAACAATACATCAAAAAAATTTTAAAAGTAATTTACAGTACATCAAATGAGCTCAAAAATTATATTGGAATCAAATCGGACAATGTTATAATGATTAATTATACTATTTTCTTAACCCTGGTTATGTCCAAAACTTAAAAAGGATCATTTGAGTCATCTTGTATAACCTAAATATTAATTCTAAAATAAATTTGAATAATAGATAACCGTAATTGAGTGAGACATGACTATTTTTAAACACAATTCATCAAAATAGTTTAAAAAATTATTTAGGGTTAATCAAATTAAATCTAAAAATTAAATTAAAATGAAATCGGAACAATCGCTAACGCTATTAGTAATTGAATTTTCTTAACTCTGGTTGTGTTCAAACCGTAAAAAACATCATTTGGCTATCATGTATATGCGAAATAGTAAATTTAAATTATATTCGAATAATAGATAACAGAAATAAAGTGAAATATAATTATTTTTTTAAAAAAACAATACATCAGAAAAATTTTAAAAGTAATTTACAGTACATCAAATGAACTTCAAAAATTAGATTGGGATTAAATCGGACAATGCTATAAAGATTAATTATTCTATTTTCTTAACCCTGGTTATGTCCAAAACTTAAAAAGGATCATTTGAGTCATCTTGTATAACCTAAATATTAATTTTGAAATAAATTTGAATAATAGATAACCGTAATTGAGTGAGATATGACTAATTTTAAACACAATTCATCAAAATAGTTTAAAAAATTATTTAGGGTTAAACAAATTATATCTAAAAATTAAATTAAAATCATATCGGAACAATCGCTAACGCCATTAGTTATTATATTTTCTTTATTCTGGTTGTGTTCAAACCGTAAAAAACATCATTTGGCTATCATGTATATGCGAAATAGTAAATTTAAATTATATTCGAATAATAGATAACAGAAATAAAGTGAAATATAATTATTTTTTTTAAAAAACAGTACATGAGAAAAATTTAAAAAGTAATTTACAGTACATCAAATGAACTTCAAAAATTAGATTGGGATCAAATCGGACAATGCTATAAAGATTAATTATTCTATTTTCTTAACCCTGGTTATGTCCAAAACTTAAAAAGGATCATTTGAGTCATCTTGTATAACCTAAATATTAATTTTGAAATAAATTTGAATAATAGATAACCGTAATTGAGTGAGATATGACTATTTTTAAACACAATTCATCAAAATAGTTTAAAAAATTATTTAGGGTTAATCAAATTAAATCTAAAAATTAAATTAAAATGAAATCGGAACAATCGCTAACGCTATTAGTAATTGAATTTTCTTAACTCTGGTTGTGTTCAAACCGTAAAAAACATCATTTGGCTATCTCGCAGATGGGAAATACTAAATTTAAATTATGTTCGAAAAATAGATAACAGTAATAGAGTGAGATTTAATTATTTTTTTTTAAAAACAATTCATCAAAAAAATTTTAAAAATAATTTACAGTACATCAAATGAACTTCAAAAATTAAATTGGAATCAAATCGGACAATGCTATAGAAATTAATTGCTCTATTTTCTTAACCCTGGTTACGTCCAAAACCTAAAAGGAATCATTTGAGTCATCTTGTATAACCTAAATATTAATTTTGATATAAATTTGAATAATAGATAACCGTAATTGAGTGAGATATGACTATTTTTTTAAACACAATACATCAAAATAATTTAAAAAATTATTTAGGGTTAATCAAATTATATCTAAAAATTAAATTAAAATTAAATCGGAACAATGGCTAACGCTATTAGTTATTATATTTTCTTAACTCTGGTTATGTTCAAACCGTAAAAAACATCATTTGGCTATCTCGTATATACGAAATAGTAAATTTAAATTATATTCGTATAATAGATAACAGTAATGGAGTGAAATATGATTTTTTTTTTAAAACAATACATCAAAAAAATTTTAAAAGTAATTTACAGTACATCAAATGAGCTCAAAAATTATATTGGAATCAAATCGGACAATGTTATAATGATTAATTATACTATTTTCTTAACCCTGGTTATGTCCAAAACTTAAAAAGGATCATTTGAGTCATCTTGTATAACCTAAATATTAATTTTAAAATAAATTTGAATAATAGATAACCGTAATTGAGTGAGATATGACTATTTTTTTAAACACAATACATAAAACTATTTTTAAAAATCATTTAGGGTTAATCAAATTATATCTAAAAATTGAATTAAAATTAAATCGGAACAATCGCCAACGCTATTAGTTATTAAATTTTCTTAACTCTGGTTGTATTCAAACTGTAAAAAACATTATTTGGCTATCTTGTATGTGGGAAATAGTAAATTTAAATTCTATTCGAATAATAGATAACAGTAATAGAGTGAGATATAATTATTTTTTTAAAAAACAATTCATAAGAAAAATTTTAAAAATAATTTACAGTCCATCAATTGAACTTTAAAGATTAAATTGGAATCAAATCGGACAATGCTATAATGATTAATTGTTCTATTTTCTTAACCCTGGTTATGTCCAAAACTTAAAAAGGATCATTTGAGTCATCTTGTCTAACCTAAATATTAATTTTAAAATAAATTTGAATAATAGATAACCCTAATTGAATGAGATATGACTATTTCTTTTAAAAACAATATATCAAAATATTTTTAAAAATCATTTAGGGTTAATCAAATTATATCTAAAAATTAAATTAAAATTAAATCGGAACAATCGTTAACGCGAAGAGTTATTATATTTTCTTAATTCTGGTTGTGTTCAAATCGTAAAAAACATCATTTGGCTATCTTGTATATGCGAAATAGTAAATGTAAATTATATTCCAATAATAAATAACAGTAATAGAGTGAGATATAATTATTTTTTTTTAAAACAATTCATAAGAAAAATTTTAAAAATAATTTACAGTACATTAAATGAACTCCAAAAATTAAATTGGAATCAAATCGGACAATGCAATAATAATTGATTGTTCTATTTTCTTAACCCTGGTTATGTCCAAAACTTAAAAAGGATCATTTGAGTCATCTTGTATAACCTAAATATTAATTTTAAAATAAATTTGAATAATAGATAACCGTAATTGAGTGAGACATGACTAGTTTTTTAAAACATAATATATAAAACTATTTTTAAAAATCATTTAGGGTTAATCAAATTATATCTAAAAATTGAATTAAAATTAAATCGGAACAATCGCCAACGCTATTAGTTATTAAATTTTCTTAATTCTGGTTGTGTTCAAACCGTAAAAAACATCATTTGGCTATCTTGTATATGCAAAAGAGTAAATGTAAATTATATTCGAATAATAAATAACAGTAATAGAGTGAGATATAATTATTTTAAAAAAAAATTCATAAGAAAAATTTTAAAAATAATTTACAGTACATCAAATGAACTTCAAAAATTAAATTGGAATCAAATCGGACAATGCAATAATGATTAATTGTTCTATTTTCTTAACCCTGGTTATGTCCAAAACTTAAAAAGGATCATTTGAATCATCTTGATAACGTAAATAATAATTTTAAATTATATTTGAATAATAGATAACCGTAACTGAGTGAGATATGACTATGTTTTTAAAACATATTACATAAAACTATTTTGAAAAATCATTTAGGGTTAATCAAATTATATCTGAAAATTGAATAAAAATTAAATCGGAACAATCGCCAACGCTATTAGTTATTAAATTTTCTTAACTCTGGTTGTATTGAAACTGTAAAAAACATTATTTGGCTATCTTGTATGTGGGAAATAGTAAATTTAAATTCTATTCGAATAATAGATAACAGTAATAGAGTGAGATATAATATTTTTTTTAAAAAACAATTCATAAGAAAAATTTTAAAAATAATTAACAGTCCATCAATCGCACTTTAAAGATTAAATTGGAATCAAATCGGACAATGCTATAATGATTATTTGTTCTATTTTCTTAACCCTGGTTATATCCAAAACTTAAAAAGGATCATTTGAGTCATCTTGTCTAACCTAAATATTACTTTTAAAATAAATTTGAATAATAGATAACCCTAATTGAGTGAGATATGACTATTTTTTTAAAAGATAATACATAAAACTATTTTTAAAAATCATTTAGGGTTAATCAAATTATATCTAAAAATTTAATTAAAATTAAATCGGAACAATCGCCAACGCTATTAGTTATTACATTTTTTTAACTCTGGTTGTCTTCAAACCGTAAAAAACAACAATTGGCTATCTTGTATATGGGAAATAGTAAATTTAAATTCTATTCGAATAATAGATAACAGTAATAGGGTAAGATATGATTATTTTTTTAAAAAACAATTTTAAAAATTAAATTAAAATTAAATCGGAACAATCTTTAACGCTATTAGTTATTATATTTTCTTAATTCTGGTTGTGTTCATATAGTAAAAAACATCATTTGGCTATCTTGTATATGCGAAATAGTAAATGTAAATTATATTCCAATAATAAATAACAGTAATAGAGTGAGATATAATTATTTTTTTAAAAAACAATTCATAAAAAATTTTTTTTAAATAATTTACAGTACATCAAATGAACTTCAAAAATTAAATTGGAATCAAATCGGACAATGCAATAGTGATTAATTGTTCTATTTTCTTAACCCTGGTTATGTCCAAAACTTAAAAAGGATCATTTGAGTCATCTTGTCTAACCTAAATATTAATTTTAAAATAAATTTGAATAATAGATAACCGTAATTGAGTGAGATATGTCTATTTTTTTTAAACACAATACATAAAACTATTTTTAAAAACAATATATCAAAATATTTTTAAAAATCATTTAGGGTTAATTAAATTATATCTAAAAATTGAATTAAAATTAAATCGGAACAATCGCCAACGCTATTAGTTATTACATTTTCTTAACTCTGGTTGTGTTCAAAACGTAAAAAACAACAATTGGCTATCTTGTATATGGGAAATAGTAAATTTAAATTCTATTCGAATAATAGATAACAGTAATAGGGTAAGATATGATTATTTTTTTTAAAAAACAATTATAAAAATTAAATTAAAATTAAATCGGAACAATCTTTAACGCTATTAGTTATTATATTTTCTTAATTCTGGTTGTGTTCAAACCGTAAAAAACATCATTTGGCTATCTTGTATATGCGAAATAGTAAATTTAAATTATATTCGACAAATAGATAACAGTAATAGAGTGAGATATAATTATTTTTTTAAAAAACAATTCATAAGAAAAACTTTAAAAATAATTTACAGTACATCAAATGAACTTCAAAAATTAAATTGGAATCAAATCGGACGATGCAATAATGATTAATTGTTCTATTTTCTTAACCCTGGTTATGTCCAAAACTTAAAAAGGATCATTTGAGTCATCTTGTATAACCTAAATATTAATTTTAAAATACATTTGAATAATAGATAACCATAATAGAGTGAGATATGATTATTTTTTTAAAACACAATACCTCAAAATATTTTTAAAAATCATTTAGGGTTAATCAAATTATATCTAAAAATTGAATTAAAATTAAATCGGAACAATCGCCAACGCTATTAGTTGTTAAATTGTCTTAACTCTGGTTGTATTCAAACCGTAAAAAACATCATTTGACTATCTTGTATATGCGAAATAGTAAATTTAAATTATATTCGAATAATAGATATTAGTAATAGAGTGAGATATAATTATTTTTTTAAAACACAATACATCAAAATATTTTAAAAAATTATTTAGGGTTAAACAAATTATATCTAAAAATTAAACTAAAATCATATCGGAACAATCGCTAACGGTATTAGTTATTATATTTTCTTAACTCTGGTTGTGTTCAAACCGTAAAAAACATCATTTGGCTATCTTGTATATGGGAAATAGTAAATTTAAATTCTATTCGAATAATAGATAACAGTATTAGAGTGAGATATAATTATTTTTTTAAAAAACAATTTATAAGAAAAATTTTAAAAATAATTTACTGTTCATCAAATAAACTGCAAAGATTAAATTGGAATCAAATCGGACCATGCTATAATATTTAATTTTTCTATTTTCTTAACCCTGGTTATGTCCAACACTTAAAAAAGATCATTTGCGTCATCTTGTATAACCTAAATATTAATTTAAAATTATATTTGAATAATAGATTACCGTAATTGAGTGAGATATACTATTTTTTTAAAACACAATACATCAAAATATTTTAAAAAATTATTTAGGGTTAAACAAATTATATCTAAAAATTAAACTGAAATCATATCGGAACAATCGCTAACGGTATTAGTTATTATATTTTCTTAACTCTGGTTGTGTTCAATCCGTAAAAAACATCATTTGGCTATCTTCTATATGCGAAAAAGTGAATTTAAATTATATTCAAATAATAGATAACAGTAATAGAGTGAGATATAATTATTTTTTTTAAAAACAATTCATTAGAAAAATTTTAAATATAATTTACAGTACATGAAATGAACTTCAAAAATTAAATTGGAGTCAAATCGGACAATGCTATAGAGATTAATTGTTCCTTTTTTTTAAACCTGGTTATGTCCAAAACTTAAAAAGGATCATTTGAGACCTCTTGTATAACCTAAATATTAATTTTAAAATAAATTTGAATAATAGATAACCGTAATAGAGTGAGATATGACTATTTTTTTTAAACACAATACATCAAAATATTTGTAAAAATTATTTTGGGTTAAACAAGTATCTAAAAATTAAATTAAAATTAAATCGGAACAAGAGTTAACGCTATTAATTATCATATTTTCTTAATTCTAGTTATGTTCAAACAGTAAAAAAGATCATTTATCTAGCTTGTATATGCCATATAATAATTTTTAATTATATTCGAATAATAGATAACAGTAATAGAGTGAGTTATGGACTATTTTTTTTAAAAAACAATACATCACAAAAATTTTAAAAGCAATTTACAGTACATCAAATGAACTTCAAAAATTAAATTGGAGTCAGATCGGCTAATGTTATAGGAATTAAATGATCTATTTTCTTAACCCTGGTTATGTCCAAAACTTAAAAAGGATCATATGGGTCATCTTGTATCCCTAAATACCAATTTAATATTATATTCGAATAATAGATAACCGTAATAGAGTGAGAAAAGATTATTTTTTTAAAATACAATGGATCAAAATATTTAAAAAAATTATTTTGGGTAAAACAAATTATATCTAAAAATTAAATTAAAATTAAAACGGAACAAGAGTTAGCGATATTAATTATCATATTTTCTTAATCCTGGTTATGTTGAAACAGTAGAAAAGATCATTTGGCTATCTTGTGTATGCGAAATACTAAATCTAAATTATATTCTAATAATAGATTTTAGTAATAGAGTGAGATATGACTAATTTTTTAAAAAACAAAACATCAGAAAAATTTTAAAAGCAATTAGCAGTACATCAAATGAACTTCAAAAATTGATTTGATTAATTATTTTATTTTCTTACCCTGATTATATCCAAAACGTAAAAAGAATCATCTGCGTCATCTTGTACAACCTAAAAACCAATTTTAAATTATATTCGAATAATAGGTAACCGTAATAGAGTGAGATATGACTATTTTTTGAAAACACAATACTTCAAAATATTTTAAACAATCACTTAGGGTTAAACAAATTATATCTAAATATTAAATTAAAATCAAATCGGAGCAATAGCAAAAGCTAATAGTTATCGATTTTCTGTATATCAGAAATACATCAGAAAAATTTTATCCTGGTTATGTCCAAAACTTAAAAATGATCATTTGGGTCATATTGTATAACCTATATACCAATTTTAAATTATATTCGAATAATAGATAACCGTAATAGAGTGAGATATGACTATTTTTTTAAAGAACAATACATCAAGGAAATTTTAAAAGCAATTTACAGTACATCAAATGAACTTCAAAAATTAAATTGGAGTCAAATCGGACAATGCTATAGGGATTACTCGTTCTATTTTCTTAACCCTGGTTATGCGGCCAAAACGTAAAAATAATCATTTGAGTCATCTTGCATAACCTAAATACCAAATTTAAATTACATTCGAATAATAGATAATCGTAATAGAGTGAGATATGACTTTTTTTTTTTAAACAATACATCAAAAAAATTTTAAAAGCAATTTACAGTACATCAAATAAACTTCAAAAATTAAATTGGAGTAAAATCGGACAATGCTATAGGAATTAATTGTTCTATTTTCTTAACCCTGGTTATGTCCAAAACGAAAAAAGAATCATCTGGGTCATCTTGTATAAGCTAAATTCCAATTTTAAATTATATTCGAATAGTAGATAACCATATTAGAGTGAAAGATGAAAATTTTTTTTAAAACACAATATTTCAAAATATTTTTTAAAATCATTTAGGGTTAAACAAATTATATCTAAAAATTAAATTGAAATCATATCGGAACAATCGCTAACGCTATTAGTAATTGAATTTTCTTAACTCTGGTTGTGTTCAAACCGTAAAAAACATCATTTGGCTATCATGTATATGCGAAATAGTAAATTTAAATTATATTCGAATAATAGATAACAGATATAAAGTAAAAAAATAACTATTTTTTTTAAAAAAACAATACATCAGAAAAATTTTAAAAGTAATTTACAGTACATCAAATGAACTCCAAAAATTAGATTGGGATCAAATCGGACAATGCTATAAAGATTAATTATTCTATTTTCTTAACCCTGGTTATGTCCAAAACTTAAAAAGGATCATTTGAGTCATCTTGTATAACCCAAATATTAATTTTGAAATAAATTTAAATAATAGATAACAGTAATTGAGTGAGATATGACTATTTTTTTAAACACAATACATAAAAATATTTTAAAAATTATTTAGGGTTAATCAAATTATATCTAAAAATTAAATTAAAATTAAATCGGAACAATGGCTAACGCTATTAGTTATTATATTTTCTTAACTGTGGTTATGTTCAAACCGTAAAAAACATCATTTGGCTATCTCGTATATACGAAATAGTAAATTTAAATTATATTCGAATAATAGATAACAGTAATGAAGTGAAATATGATTTTTTTTTTTAAAAATACATCAAAAAAATTTTAAAATTAATTTACAGTACATCAAATGAACTTCAAAAATTATATTGGAATCAAATCGGACAATGTTATAATGATTAATTATTCTATTTTCTTAACCCTGGTTATGTCCAAAACTTAAAAAGGATCATTTGAGTCATCTTGTATAACCTAAATATTAATTTTAAAATAAATTTGAATAATAGATAACCGTAATTGAGTGAGATATGACTATTTTTAAACACAATTCATCAAAATAGTTTAAAAAATTATTTAGGGTTAATCAAATTAGATCTAAAAATTAAATTAAAATGAAATCGGAACAATCGCAAACGCTATTAGTTATTATATTTTCTTAAC
Source organism: Anthonomus grandis grandis (assembly GCF_022605725.1). Taxonomy (NCBI): domain Eukaryota; kingdom Metazoa; phylum Arthropoda; class Insecta; order Coleoptera; family Curculionidae; genus Anthonomus; species Anthonomus grandis. The sequence continues at coordinate 5,115,652 of NC_065561.1, forward strand.
TCTGGTTGTGTTCTAACTGTAAAAAACATCATTTGGCTATCGTGTATATGCGAAAGAGCAAATTTAAATTATATGCGAATAATAGATAACGGTAATAGAGTGAGATATAATAATTTTTTTAATAATCAATACCTAAAAATATTTATAAGATTATTTAGGGTCAAACAATTTATATCTAAACATTAAATTGAAATTATATCGGAACAATGGCTAACGCTATTAATTATTATATTTTCTTAGCTCTGGTTATGTTCAAACCGTAAAAAACATCATTTGGCTATCTCGTATATACGAAATAGTAAATTTAAATTATATTCGAATAATAGATAACAGTAATGGAGTGAAATATTATTATTTTTTTTTTTAAACGATACATCAAAAAAATGTTAAAAGTAATTGCATCAAATGAACTTCAAAAATTAAATTGGAATCAAATCGGACAATGCTATAATAATTAATTATTCTATTTTCTTAACCCTGGTTATGTCCAAAAGTTAAAAAGGATCATTTGAGTCATCTTGTAGAACCTAAATATTAATTTTAAAATAAATTTGAATAATAGATAACCGTAATTGAGTGAGATATGACTATTTTTAAGCACAATTCATCAAAATAGTTTAAAAAATTATTTAGGGTTAATCAAATTAGATCTAAAAATTAAATTAAAATGAAATCGGAACAATCGCAAACGCTATTAGTTATTAAATTTTCTTAACTCTGGTTGTGTTCTAACTGTAAAAAACATCATTTGGCTATCGTGTATATGCGAAAGAGCAAATTTAAATTATATGCGAATAATAGATAACGGTAATAGAGTGAGATATAATAATGTTTTTAATAATCAATACCTAAAAATATTTATAAGATTATTTAGGGTCAAACAATTTATATCTAAAAATTAAATTGAAATTATATCGGAACAATGGCTAACGCTATTAATTATTATATTTTCTTAGCTCTGGTTATGTTCAAACCGTAAAAAACATCATTTGGCTATCTCGTATATACGAAATAGTAAATTTAAATTATATTCGAATAATAGATAACAGTAATGGAGTGAAATATTATTATTTTTTGTTTTTAAACAATACATCAAAAAAATGTTAAAAGTAATTGCATCAAATGAACTTCAAAAATTAAATTGGAATCAAATCGGACAATGCTATAATAATTAATTATTCTATTTTCTTAACCCTGGTTATGTCCAAAACTTAAAAAGGATAATTTGAGTCATCTTGTAGAACCTAAATATTAATTTTAAAATAAATTTGAATAATAGATAACCGTAATTGAGTGAGATATGATTATTTTTTTAAACACAATTCATCAAAATAATTTAAAAAATTATTTAGGGTTAATCAAATCAAATCTAAAAATTAAATTAAAATGAAATCGGAACAATCGCTAACGCTATTAGTTATTATATTTTCTTAACTCTGGTTGTTTTCAAGTCGTAAAAAACATCATTTGACTATCTTGTATATGCGAAATAGCAAATTTAAATTATATGCGAATAATAGATAACCGTAATTCAGTGAGATATGACTATTTTTTTTAAACACAATACATCAAAAAAATTTAAAAAATTATTTAGGGTTAATCAAATTATATCTAAAAATTAAATTGAAATCGTATCGGAACAATCGCTAACGCTATTAGTAATTGAATTTTCTTAAATCTGGTTGTGTTCAAACCGTAAAAAACATCATTTGGCTATCTTGTACATGCAAAATAGTAAATTTAAATTATATTCGAATAATAGATAACAGAAATAAAGTGAAATATAATATTTTTTTTTAAAAAAACAATACATCAGAAAAATTTTAAAAGTAATTTACAGTACATCAAATGAACTTCAAGAATTAGATTGGAATCAAATCGGACAATGCTATAAAGATTAATTATTCTATTTTCTTAACCCTGGATATGTTCAAAACTTAAAAAGGATCATTTGAGTCATCTTGTATAACCTAAATATTAATTTTGAAATAAATTTGAATAATAGATAACCGTAATTGAGTGAAATATGACTTTTTTTTTAAACACAATACATCAAAATAATCTAAAAAATCATATAGGGTTAATCAAATTATATCTAAAAATTAAATTAAAATTAAATCGGAACAATGGCTAACGCTATTAGTTATTATATTTTTTTAGCTCTGGTTATGTTCAAACCGTAAAAAACATCATTTGGCTATCTCGTATATACGAAATAGTAAATTTAAATTATATTCAAATAGTATATAACAGAAATGGAGTGAAATATGATTATTTTTTTTTAAAACAATACATCAAAAAAATTTTAAAAGTAATTTACAGTAGATCAAATGAACTTCAAAAATTATATTGGAATCAAATCGGACAATGCTATAATGATTAATTTTTCTATTTTCTTAACCCTGGTGATGTCCAAAACTTAAAAAGGATCATTTAAGTCATCTTGTATAACCTAAATATTAATTTTAAAATAAATTTGTATAATAGACAACCGTAATTCAGTGAGATATGACTATTTTTTTTAAACACAATACATCAAAAAAATTAAAAAAATTATTTAGGGTTAATCAAATTATATCTAAAAATTAAATTGAAATCGTATCGGAACAATCGCTATCTTGTATATGCGAAATAGCAAATTTAAATTATATTCGAATAATAGATAACGGTAATAGAGTGAGATATAATAATTTTTTTAAAAATCAATACCTAAAAATATTTAAAAAAATTATTTAGGGTTAAACAATTTATATCTAAAAATTAAATTGAAATTATATCGGAACAATAGCGATAGGTAGTAGTAATCGATTTTCTTTATCCTGGTTATGTCCAAAACTTAAAAAGCATCAGTTGAGTCATCTTGTATAATTTAAATACAAATTTTAAAATAAATTTGAATAATAGATAACCGTAATAGAGTGAGATATGACTATTTTTTTAAAACACAATACATCAAAATATTTTAAAAAATCATTTAGGTTTAATCAAATTATATCTAAAAATTGAATTAAAATTAAACCGGAACAATCGCTGACGCTATTAGTTATTATATTTTCTTAACTCTGGTTGTGCTCAAAACGTAAAAAACTTCATTTGGCTATCTCGTAGATGGGAAATACTAAATTTAAATTATATTCGAATAATAGATAACAGAAATAAAGTGAAATATAATTATTTTTAAAAAAAAACAATACATCAGAAAAATTTTAAAAGTAATTTACAGTACATCAAATGAACTTCAAAAATTAGATTGGAATCAAATCGGACAACGCTATAAAGATTAATTATTTTATTTTCTTAACCCTGGTTATGTCCAAAACTTAAGAGCGATCATTTGAGTCATTTTGAATAAACTAAATATTAATTTTAAAATAAATTTGTGTAATAGATAACCGTAATTCAGTGAGATATGACTATATTTTTTAAACACAATACATCAAAATAATTTAAAAAATCATTTAGGTTTAATCAAATTATATCTAAAAATTTAATTGAAATCATATCGGAACAATAGCTATAGGTAATAGTTATCGATTTTCTTTATCCTGGTTATGTCCAAAACTTAAAAAGGATTAGTTGAGCCATCTTGTATAATCTAAATATTAATATTAAAATAAATTTGAATAATAGATAACCGTAATTGAGAGAGATATGACTATTTTTTTAAAACACAATACATCAAAATATTTTAAAAAATTATTTAGGGATAAACAAATGATATCTAAAAATTAAATTAAAATCCTATCGGAACAATAGCTATAGGTAATAGTAATCGATTTTCTTTATCCTGGTTATGTCCAAAACTTAAAAAGGACTTTAGTCATCTTTTATAATCTAAATATTAATTTTAAAATAGATTTGTTAAATAGATAACCGTATTAGAGTGAGACATGACTATTTTTTTAAAATACAATACATCGAAATATTTTTAAAAATCATTTAGGGTTAAACAAATTATATCTAAAAATTAAATTGAAATCATATCGGAACAATCGCTAACGCTATTAGTAATTAAATTTTCTTAACTCTGGTTGTGTTTAAACCGCAAAATACATCATTTGGCTATCTCGTATATGCGAAATAGTAAATTTAAATTATATTCAAGTAATAGATAACAGTAATAGAGTGAGATATAATAATTTTTTTAAAAAACAATTTTTAAGAAAAATTTTAAATATAATTTACAGTACATCAAATGAACTTCAAAAATTAAATTGGAATCAAATCGGACAATGTTATGATAATTATTTGTTCTATTTTCTTAAACCTGGTTATGTCCAAAACTTAAAAAGGATCATTTAAGACCTCTTGTATAACCTAAATATTAATTTTACAATAAATTTGATAGATAACCGTAATAGAGTGAGATATGACTATTTTTTTTAAAAAACAATACATCAAAATATTTTTAAAAATCATTTAGGTTTAATCAAATTATATCTAAAAATTTAAATGAAATCATATCGGAACAATAGCTATAGGTAATAGTAATCGATTTTCTTTATCCTGGTTATATCCAAAACTTAAAAAGGAATATATAGGTCATCTTGAATAACCTAAATATTAATTTTAAAATAAATTTGAATAATAGATAACCGTAATTGAGAGAGATATAACTATTTTTTTTAAAACACAATACGTCAAAATATTTTAAAAAATTATTTAGGGATAAACAAATTATATCTAAAAATTAAATTGAAATCCAATCGGAACAATAGCTATAAATAATAGTAATCGATTTTCTTTATCCTGGTTATGTCCAAAACTTAAAAAGGATCAGTTTAGTCATCCTTTATGATCTAAATATTAATATTCAAATAGATTTGTTAAATAGATAACCGTAGTAGAGTGAGATATGACTATTTTTTTTAAAATACAATACATCGAAATATTTTTAAAAATCATTTAGTGTTAAACAAATTATATCTAGAAATGAAATTGAAATCATATCGGAACAATCGCTAACGCTATTAGTTATTATATTTTCTTTACTCTGGTTGTGTTTAAATTGTAAAAAACATCATTTGGCTATCTCACAGATGGGAAATACTAAATTTAAATTATATTCGAATAATAGATAACAGTAATAGAGTGAAATATGATTATTTTTTTTTTAAAAACAATACATCAGAAAAGTTTTAAAAATAATTTACAGTACATCAAATGAACTTCAAAAATTAAATTGGAATCAAATCGGACAATGCTATAGAGATTAATTGTTCCTTTTTTTTAAACCTGGTTATGTCCAAAACTTAAAAAGGATCATTTGAGACCTCTTGTATAACCTAAATATTAATTCTAAAATAAATTTGAATAATAGATAACCGTAATAGAGTGAGATATGACTATTTTTTTTAAACACAATACAACAAAATATTTTTAAAAATCATTTAGGTTTAAACAATTTATATCTACAAATTAAATTAAAATCATATCAGAACAATCGCTAACGCTATTAGTTATTATATTTTCTTAACTCTGGTTGTGTTCAAACCGTAAAAAACATCATTTGGCTATCTTCTATATGAAAAGTGAATTTAAATTATATTCGAATAATAGATAGCAGTAATAGAGTGAAATATGATTATTTTTTTTTTAAAAACAATACATCAGAAAAATTTTTAAAATAATTTACAGTACATCAAATGAACTTCAAAAATGAGATAGGAATTAAATCGGACAATGCTATAGGGATTAATTGTTCTATTTTCTAAACCCTGGTTATGTCCAAAACTTAAAAAGGAGCATTTGGGTCATCTTGAAAAACCTAAATATTAATTTTAAATTATATTTGAATAATAGATAACCGTAATTGAGTGAGATATAATTATTTTTTTTTTAAACAATTCATTAGAAAAATTTTAAATATAATTTACAGTACATGAAATGAACTTCAAAAATTAAATTGGAGTCAAATCGAACAATGCTATAGGGATTAATGGTTCTATTTTCTTAACCCTGGTTATGTCCAAAACTTAAAAAGGATCATTTGGGTCATCTTGTATAACCTAAATACCAATTTAATATTATATTCGAATAATAGATAACCGTAATAGAGTGAGATATGAGTATTTTTTTAAAACACAATACATCAAAATATTTGTAAAAATTATTTTGGGTTAAACAAGTTATATCTAAAAATTAAATTAAAATTAAATCGGAACAAGAGTTAACGCTACTAATTATCATATTTTCTTAATTCTGGTTATGTTCAAACAGTAAAAAAGATCATTTGGCTAGCTTGTATATGGGATATAATAATTTTTAATTATATTCGAATAATAGATAACCGTAATAGAGTGAGAAATGAGTATATTTTTAAAACACAATGGATCAAAATATTTAAAAAAATTATTTTGGGTAAAACAAATTATATCTAAAAATTAAATTAAAATTAAATCGGAACAAGAGCTAACGATATTAATTATCATATTTTCTTAATTCTGGTTATGTTGAAACAGTAAAAAAGATCATTTGGCTATCTTGTGTATGCGAAATACTAAATCTAAATTATATTCGAATAATAGATTTTAGTAATAGAGTGAGACATGACTAATTTTTTAAAAAACAAAACAGAAAAATTTTAAAAGCAATTTGCAGTACATCAAATGAACTTCAAAAATTAATTTGATTAATTATTCTATTTTCTTACCCTGATTATATCCAAAACGTAAAAAGAATCATCTGCGTCATCTTGTACAACCTAAAAACCAATTTTAAATTATATTCGAATAATAGGTAACCGTAATAGAGTGAGATATGGCTATTTTTTTAAAACACAATGGATCAAAATATTTTAAAAAATCATTTAGGGTTAAACAAATTATATCTAAATATTAAATTAAAATCAAATCGGAGCAATAGCAATAGCTAATAGTTATCGATTTTCTTTATCCTGGTTATGTCCAAAACTTAAAAATGATCATTTGGGTCATATTGTATAACCTATATACCAATTTTAAATTATATTCGAATAATAGATAACCGTAATAGAGTAATATATGACTATTTTTTTAAAGAACAATACATCAAAGAAATTTTAAAAGCAATTTACAGTACATCAAATGAACTTCCAAAAATTAAATTGGAGTCAAATCGGACAATGCTATAGGGATTATTCGTTCTATTTTCTTAACCCTGGTTATATGGCCAAAACGTAAAAATAATCATTTGAGTCATCTTGCAGAACCTAAATACCAAATTTAAATTACATTCGAATAATAGATAACCATAATAGAGTAAGATATGACTATTTTTTTTTTAAACAATACATCAAAAAAATTTAAAAGCGATTTACAGTACATCAAATGAACTTCAAAAATTAAATTGGAGTAAAATCGGACAATGCTATAGGAATTAATTGTTCTATTTTCTTAACCCTGGTTATGTCCAAAACGAAAAAAGAATCATCTGGGTCATCTTGTATAACCTAAATTCCAATTTTAAATTATATTCGAATAGTAGATAACCATATTAGAGTGAAAGATGAATATTTTTATTTAAAACACAATATTTCAAAATATTTTTTAAAATCATTTAGGGTTAAACAAATTATATCTAAATATTAAATTACAATCAAATCGGAACAATAGCTATAGCTAATAGTTATCGATTTTCTTTATTCTGGTTATGTCCAAAACTTAAAAAGGATCATTTGGGTCATCTTGTTTAACCTAAATACCAATTTAATATTATATTCGAACAATAGGTAACCGTAATAGAGTGAAATATGAGTATTTTTTTATAACAAAATACATCAAAATATTTTTAAAAACTATTTAGGGTTAAACAAATTATATCGAAAAATTAAATGAAAATTAAATCGGAACAAGAGTTAATGCTATTAATTATCATATTTTCTTAAATCTGGTTATGTTCAAACCTTAAAAAAGATCATTTAGCTATCTTGTATATGCAAAATACTAAATTTAAATTATAATCGAATAATGGATATTACTAATACAGTGAGATATGACAATTTTTTTAAAGAACAATACATCAGAAAAATTTTAAAAGCAATTTACAGTAAATCAAATGAACTTCAAAAATTAAATTGGAGTCAAATCGGCCAATGCTATAGGGATTAAATGTTCTATTTTTTTAACCCTGGTTATGTCAAAACTTAAAAAGGATCGTTTGGGTCATCTTGTATACCCTAAATACCAATTTAATATTATCTTCGAATAATAGATAACCGTAATAGAGTGAGATATAAGTATTTTTTTAAAACACAATACTTCAATATATTTTTAAAAATGATTTAAGGTTAAACAAATTATATCTAAAAATTAAATTAAAATTAAATCGGAACAATAGCTAACGCTATTATTTATCGTATTTTCTTAATTCTGGTTATGTTCAAACCATAAAAAAGATCATTTGGCTAGCTTGTATATGCGAAATACTAATTTTAAATTATATTTGAATAATAGATAACAGTAATAGAGTGAGATATGGACTATTTTTCTTAAAACACAATACATCAAAATATTCTTAAAAATTATTTTGGGTTAAACAAATTATATCAAAAATTATATTAAAATTAAATCGGAACAAGAGTTAATGTTATTAATTATAATATTTTCCTAATTCTGGTTATGTTCAAACCTTAAAAAAGATCATTTAGCTATCTTGTATATGCAAAATACTAAATTTAAATTATAATCGAATAATAGATATTAGTAATACAGGAGATATCACTATTTTTTTGAAGAACAATACATCAGAAAAATTTTAAAAGCAATTTACAGTACATCAAATGAACTTCAAAAATTAAATTGGAGTCAAATCGGACAATGCTATAGGGCTTAAATCTTGGTTAAACCCTGGTTATGTCCAAAACTTAAAAAGGGTCATATGGGTCATCTTGTATACCCTAAATACCAATTTAATAATATATTCGAATAATAGATAACCGTAATAGAGTGAGATATGACTATTTTTTTAAAGAACCATACATCAGAAAAATTTTAAAAGCAATTTACAGTAAATCAAATGAACTTCAAAAATTAAAGTGGAGTCAAATCGGACAATGTTATAGGGATTAAATGTTCTATTTTCAGAGAAAAACAAACCACCGAGAAGGGACAAAGCCGGGACCTATTTTTCTTGCGCATGTGCGAGCTTATTTGGTATACCTGTCTTATTGCCGGTCCCCTGCCAGCCGTCGGTTAGTCCGGTGATATTCGACGCCTAGTTCAGTCTAGTCAAGTGTTGCCTAAATTATTCTCTGTGTTTATTTTTTGTGTGTGTTGTCATTGTGCTCTTTATTTTATTACAAACTTTTATAATATGCCTTATACCTGTGCTTTTCGTGGAGGTCATTCAAAGACAGGGTGTGGTGTTTCTTTCTTTGCTTTTCCGCTGGAAGAAGATCGGTAAGTTGAACTTTTCTTTTAATTGTTTCCACTCAAAATAAGTTGTTTCTTTTTTTGTTTTTCGTAATTACAGTAATTAGAGGTATTTATCTATGCAGTAATTAAAAAAAATACATAAGTTTAGCTTTTGAATTAAACGTGTAATTTTATGACTTTCAGTGCCAAGTTATGGCTGACAGCTTGCTATAGTACAGACTTGTTTTTGATACCTAGAGAACAACTTACCAGGAACTATAAGCTCGGTGAGTACCATTTTGATGAGAAGTTTTATAGTGCAGGGACCTCAAGAAAGCGTTTGTTACCTAACGCGTTACCAACATGATTTCCTAATCCCAGAAAAAGGACTTGTGAAGGTGCACAGCTTGAGGATGGACCGCCAAAAAAAGTCTCAAAGGAAAAGGACATTAAAATTCTATCAGGTTTGCTTTTGATGGGTTAACTTAACTATAATTTTTACATACTAACTGATATTAATTTTATGCTTGAAACCCTATTTTGCACATAAAAATATATTCTGTATATATTATATTTCTTCTTTTTAGATATTTTAATACAGCCTGCAATTATGAAACCAGCAACGTTGGCCGAGCAAAGTATTGCCGAAAAAAATTCTCCTTATGACAGAACTAAGACGCCTGAAAAGCACCCATTATTGGATATTTTTTCTGGTAAGACTCTCTTCTTTCAGTTTAGTAGGTTGGAATAAGATTTCAGTAAGAATGGATTATTCTTCAGAAAATTCTAATTAGTTTCATACCATTTTATAACAAGGCCCAGACAAGGTCTTGTTATAAAATGGTTATACAAAACTTGTCTGGGACAGGTACCAGGATTAGGATTAGGTACCAAAATGTCTGGACCCCATATAAAATAAGTAAAATAATACCCTTTGTCTTTGTTTCCATTTCTATGAAAACCAACCTCACAATCACTTATTTATAATTTATTTAAAGTTTGAAAACCAAATACATAGGTAGTATTTTACCTGAGCAGAATTTCCAAATTTATTTTAGTTTACCATATTATTATAGTCTATCAGTTTTATTTTCTGATTTTATTCATACTAAAGATGTAAACATTTTAAATGTTAAAGCATTTTTTTATTATTTGCAAGCCCAAGCACTTCACAATATTTAGTGTGCGAGCCCTTCGGCAACCTCCTATCTATCGAAATAGATAAACCGTCCGAGAATTCTCCACCAGGCCTTCTTTCTCCGTCAGCTTCTACTCAGACTTCTTCTCAGCTCAGTAGTAACACTCCCCGAAAGCGAAAACTTACACTGCAAATTAAAAAAATGAGAAAGTTTGGTGTAACTGCTAAAGCACGCCAAAAAGAAGATCCTGATGTAAGAGATTTTAACAGGTTATGTAACAAATTTCTAAGTAAACCTTTGGCATGTGTTATTAAAACTCATGTGGCACTAAAAGGCAAGAGACGCAAATGTCATAGATGTTCTATGGAATTAAAACAATTTGTCTTAACATTGCATTTTTTAAGTCCCAAGGCATATAAATTCATAGGTAGTTTGCTTACTCTACCAACAAAAGGAAGTTTGCATAGAATTACAGAAAATATTTCTTGCCAGCTTGGTATTAATAATGCAGTTTTATATAAAGCTCTTCAAATCAAACTTAAAACCCTGCTTGAGCAAGACAAGCATTGCATTTTGTGCATTGATGAAATATCTTTAAAGGCTAATATTGCTTTTAACGTTACACAAGATAAAATTGTGGGATTTGCAGATCTTGGTGAACAAACCGAAGTACCATTTATTTGTAAAAATGCGTTAGTTATTATGGCTAGAGGATTATATTCTTCCTGGAAGCAGCCTTTGGCGTATTTTTTAGTAGGTTCACAATTAAAAGCCTCAAAATTAAAAACCATTATGGGGGAGCTTATTCCTAAATTACTGGAAATTGGACTTAAAATAGAAGGTATTGCTAGTGATATGGGGTATAAAGTTATCACAATAAAGATATCACAAATTCTGTGAAATTTCGTAATTGCTGGATGGTTACAATCAGAAGCACGATAAAAATATGGGAAAAATTATCAACATTGGGTTACAAGTATCTCAAAGCTAGGAGGTTAAATACAGATTGTATCGAAAATTTCTTTGGTGCTGTAAGGCAGCAAAGTGGGAATAATCTAAATCCAACACAACTGCAATTCCAAAGAGCGTTTAAAAAGCTGTTCTGTCAGAATTACTTACATTCGGAAAGAATGAATTGTAAAAATGATTTGGATAGTATATTGATGAACGTCAAATCCATCAATATACCCGAAATTTTCAATGAAAAAAATAAAACTACACTTCAAAACTATAGTTATAGGACCGACCATATTCCCACAGAAAATGCATTTCGGTATGTTTGTGGCTATATTATGAAAAGAGCACTTGAAGTTCATATTAACTTATACCTGCACCAATTTCGGCAAAATGTGTGATGAAATGGATATAAATAGATTATTTCTTCATTTTAAGGCTTATTTATAATTCCAGTATATATAATTTTGGTGGCTTACAATCTCCTCCAGAAGAGTTTATTTCATATATATTTAAATTACAGGAAATATTCAATTGTAATTTTGAGAAAATTGAGTGCATAAACCAGGGAATATCTAACAATTTATTTAAGATAATGAAAACTATTAATTATGAACACCCTTGTGAACATTTTTCAAAAACCTTTACCTTAAAATTATTTATAAGGTTGAAAATATTTTACACCATTAAATATAATAATAGGGTCTTAAAAACAAATAAAGATAAAAATGTTCGAAAACTAAAAATTTTGCGGAATGTATAAATGTACCTAGGTTTAATTTAATTATTGCCAATGTATTTTTGTGTTTCAATATACAATGGGCCAATATTATTTCCTCAAAAAATAAAAGTATGTTTAGAAGACTTTTTGTTTTTCATTATTTATCCTAAATGGTAATTTTTATAGTTGGCACTATACCGGGTGACACAGAAAAAAGGGAACACGCAATAACTTTTTTATTTTTCAAGATAAAAATGATTAAGCGTATATCAAATTAACTCTAAAAATTAAATTGGAATCAAATCGGACAATAGCTCTAGGGCTTAATTGTTGTATTTTCTTAACCCTGGTTATGTCCAAAACTTAAAAAGGATCATTTGGGTCATATCAATTTTAAATTACTGTTAAAATTTATAACGAAAAACAAACTCTTTTGTCTAAATTCAATCAACTTTTATTTAATCTTTATCCGCCACGACTTCATATGGAACTGTTTTTTGTTTCTTACCAAAAATACGCCTTATCCTCTTAAACCTTTTTAACCTAAACAAAGTATCAAGTTACAAACTAATATTTCTCGGCTATCGCTACGTACTTCTTAAGTGCCGCACATCATTACTTTTCCCATAAATAACTGACACTTACTTCGAACCTATATAACAAAAAGTTTATTGTCCTTATATTTAAACCGCGTAATATTCGGCCATCCTAATTCTCTTTTCTGCCCTCGGAAAATAATGATCATAACTTCCTGGCCAACAATCCTTGATGACCTCAACAATCCTGAAATACAAAATTCTACAACAGCAAGATGGCTTAGTGTGGATCTTGGTTGTTCCTTTTCTTAAATATATTTTTTTTTTATTAATTTAATACTTTGCCTCTTAATTAATCGAAAATACTTTACATTTTCTCCACAGCGATTTATTAATCAATCATAGCATTTCATAGCTATTTTCGAAACTGATAACTAATTTTCATTTCACAACAATTAGTTCATTTTCTATCTTATGTCACTTTCTCCACCCTATTTACAGGTCATTCACCCCATACATTACTCTGGCCAGATTTTTTTTTTTATCATCTGTTTAACACAGGTTCCGTTTTAAGTCGTCCTGTCCGACTATTTTTATTCATCACAGGTTACCTTTTAAGTCGTCCTGTCCGACTATTACATTTAACACAGGCTATCTTTTAAGTCGTCCTGTTCGACTATTTTTATTCATCACAGGTTACCTTTTAAGTCGTCCTGTCCGACTATTTTTTTATTCAAAATGTGCTGTAGTTAAGAAAAGAAACAACAATCCAACAGTTCAAATTCTAAATTCTACATTATCAATCAAATCATGTCTATCTCTTGCATCTTCATCGGATTCACTACCTGAACTCTCATTAATTATTATACTACGATACGGTCGTAAAGAGTCAACAACAACCAGTGTGTTATACTTTTTATAGCCTCTCATACCCTTTACACTTCTAATCTTATACCTATCGTTATCAAAAATCTTTTCAATTACATACGGCCCTGTAAATTTACCACTTAACTTAGAGTTGACGCCGGTCTTACTACAAGACTCACCACCTTTCCATAACACTAAATCACCCTTTTTATATTTTTTCGGTGGTTTTCTCTTTCTATTAAAACAAACTTTCATTTGCTCAGAAACCCGTTTCAAATTTTTACTAGCGTCCTTTCTTTTATCTGAAAAAATCAACCGTGATTGACCCTTCTAAATCTCTTTGAACATTATTTTTATACCCGAACAAAAGCTCAAAAGCACTGTATTTAGTACTCTCATTGACAGTATTATTAATGCCCCAAATAATTTCAGGTAACTTATCGCTCCATTGTAAATCACTATCACTAGTCATTGTTCTCATTGCGTCTAAAAGTGTCCTATGAAACCTTTCTACTTGACCGTTAGCCCTAGGCGTCGCGGTAGCTGTCCCTATATGATTAATCTGTTTACTATGATTAATCTGTTTACTATCTGTAAATGCCAACCCATTGTCAGAAACAATACGTTTTGGATACCCTAAATAGCCACCAAAAATCTCTCGTAAATTCCTAATACACTCCGCCGAACCTAAAGTACGACAAGCCTTTGCTACCATGTATTTCGTAAAGAAATCAACAATGGTCAAAATATACGTTAACCCTGATTTACTTTTAGGAAATGGACCAACGTGATCGATATGAACTGTGTGCATAGGCACATCAGGTTTTGCAATAGGATGTAATTTACCCTCTTCTTTCCCGTAACTACCCTTTTTCTAATTACAATCTAAACAACTTTGAACATATTTTTTTCACAAATCGAGACATTTTTGCAAACCAAAATTGATCCCTTATTAATTTTAAACAACGTACAATGCCTAGATGACCTACGGAATCATGATATTTTTGCAATATTTGGAATCGTGCAAATTTTGGAATAACTAATTTTTCGCCATTTAATGTTTTCTTAAAAAGTCGACTATTTTTATATACATATTGCCTTTTAAAATCGGGATTAGAATTATTTGATTTATGATATTTTGTAGTGTTTCATCCTGCATTTGGATTGTTAAAAACCAATCTTCAATATTAATTTTTGATATATGCACCGGCGGATTTCTACTTAAAGCATCTACATGCTTCATAGTACTTCCAGGCTTGTGTTCAATTTCAAAATCGTACTCTTGTATCAATAACCACCATCTAGCAATTCTTGGAACTAAATCGCGTTTTGCAAAAGTATACCGGACTGCAGAGCAATCAGTTATAATTTTAAAATGCGAACCAATAAGATAACTACGAAAACGTTTCAAGCTTTCTACTACTGCTAAAGTTTCTAATTCATAACTATGATATACCTGCTCAGCCACCGAAGTCACTCGGCTAAAATAAGCCACAAGTCCTTCATCGTAAATCTGAAAAAATATACCTGCAATACCCTTCGAGCTTGCGTCGGTATGAATTTCAGTTTCACGATGCTGGTTAAAAGGCGTTAAAATGGGTCTTGATATTAATTTATCTTTTAACTCGGTGAAAGCAGACATCTGGTCTTTTTCCCACTTAAACGGGGCATTCTTTTTTGTTAATTGCGTAAGTGGCAAGGCAATTATGGCAAAATTTTTAATAAATTTTCTAAAGTACCCAGCTAAGCCTAAAAATTGTCGAATTTCGTGAGCATTAGTAGGCTGTTTAAAATTTTTGACCGCATCTATCTTAGCTAAACCCGGAGACAAACCATTTGGACCTATTTCATGACCCAAAAATTGAATGCTTTGTTTTAGAAAAGATCATTTTTTTAAATTTAATTTAAAACCTGCCTCAGACAATAGCTGCAAAACTTTTTCTAATAATTCTAAACCTTGCTCAGGAGTACTAGTGGGGATTAGAAGGTCATCCATGTAAACTAGAACTTGATCAAACCGCAAATTACCCAGAGCTCTGTCAATAGCACTTTGAAATACAGCTGGCGCATTTATCAAACCAAAAAGCATTTTTATATACTCAAAATGACCATCTGGAGTGACAAATGCGTTTTATCAACAGAGCCCGAGGCAACAGCTATCTGGTGGAAGCCTTGATTACAATCTAAACTTGTTAAATAATATTTCCCCCCTAACATATTTAATTGTTTTTCAATATTTTTCATAAGATAGACTTGTTTTTTAGTTATTTTATTTAATGACCTATAATCACAACATAAACGATATGAATTATTTTTCTTTTTCACTAGAACAATAGGACTAGCAAACCTGAATTAGATTCTCTTATAATACCTGCAGAAAGCAAGTCATCGATTTTCTCTCTTACTACATCTCTCTCTTTCAGGGCTAATCTATAAGGGCGATAACACACTGGTTTTGACTCATCTTTCAATTCAATTTTTAGTTCACAACCCTTGACCGTACCTAATTCCTCTGTTTTACTGCAAAAAAAGTGTTGCCATTTATTTAACAAAACTAAAAGCTTTTCTTTTATCTCTCTCTCTAACTCACTATTCATATCTACATCGTTCAGGTCTAATCTACTCATATTTATTTTATTTTGTACTAAACTCACCTCGCAACTATTTTTCCCGGACAGGTTCGCAGCACATTTGGTGCCTCTGCCCAACAACTTTCCAGCCTTCCATGTTATGGCCTCCTCACCCATATTAGAAACTGGCAGCATCGACAAAGGTCCCCTAACTATAGCTCCTGGTGTACAAATCAAAGAGTTGCCCAAGTGGAAACATTTTCCATTTACAAAAACGTCTTCTCCATCCTTCACCCCCGTGATATCCACTGGAACGACCTGGGTTGACCGTGGACTAATAATACTATCCTCTTTTAAGCAACACAAGTGGCCTTAGATCTTCAGCTTCAAGTGTCAGTTCTTCCAATAAACCAGCAATGTCTTGGCTCAATTTTGCCTCGTCAGAGTGGACCACTAAAGAAATTCCTGTAGCGTTAATAATGGGTTGTCCAATTAAAACATCAAAATCACCCATTGGAAGGTTAGTTATTAAAGCGGATGTTTCTATTTTAACCTCATCAATTTCGATGGTAAATTTAGTTGTTGCCTCACTTACGTAAGTGCCACCTCCAAAAGCAGTTAAAATATTTTTGCATGGAAATGTTGGAAATTTCATTTGGTTTACCACATCGCAGTTTATTATATTTTCCTGGCTACCACTATCAATATATCCGGTTACCAGATGCCCATTGATTTTACAGGATTTCTTGTAAATTTGATTCACTGTCTTTGTTTAAAAACTTGACAGATTTTTCCCCAACGTTTTTACGTGACGTGCTAGGGGTAGCAATATTGCGTGAATTTCGTAGGCGGCAGTTTTCCTTTTTATGGCCCAATCGACCACATAGGTAGCAACGTATTGTACTCTTAAAACGGCAGTCTTTAGCTATGTGGCCCGGTTTTCCACAAATGTAACATTCTGTTGGCTTTTTGGTCTCACCTTCATGCTTAAATCTTTTTGATTTAGGTTCATACGAAGGACTGATAATTTTCTAAAGGTGCTATAAAACCAGCATACAGTTCATCTGTAGTAGTGCATTGGAAAGCACGGGCATTTGCCTGCAATTCTAAGGGTAAACCCTTAATAACGCAGGATATTGCTGCTTCCTTATCCAGCCTGCATTGTTGAATTAGCAACAACTTATCATGATAATAGTGGGTCATTTTCTCATTTGGCCTTTTTTTTCTATTTACTAGCTCTTCCAAAACTGTGGCATAGTCTGTACATCTGGGAAATGCCCTGATAATAGCCATTTTCCATTCTTCCAACGTTTTTCTGTAGTCGTCAAGACGATTAACCAGCTACGCGCAGCATCACGTAACTTTTGTTGCATATACGCCGTTTTCTGGTAATCTGTCCAGCCGTGAATCTCACTTAATTGGTCGATTTTCTGAAGCCACCCTACAATTGTAGTACTTTTATCGTCTGGGTCAAAGGTAGGAAGAATATCACCCCGTACAATGATCGTAGAGTTCTCTCCATTATCACTCTCCCTTTCGGTTAAATCAACCTCAGCAACCTGTCCAAATTTCCTCTTTAATGCTTGTTCAACTTTCCTTTCAATGTGCTTTTCCAGCAAGCTTTGGTATAAATTATTTTCATCATCACTCATGATTTTTTTTAACACCGAAACACCCTGTATATTACACAATTAATTTTGCCACCTGCACTATCAAACAATCACTTATACGAAAATAGTCTAATTCCCAGTGATTCCACAGAAGGGAATAAAATGGGTTTTATTACTCTTCACAAATTTTGAAAATACTATATATATATATATATATATATATACAGGGTGCCTCCGATTAAGTCGGCACTATTGGTATCTTTGTTAATATTTAAGATACAGGGTCGGTTAAATTAGCAAACTAGTAGGATTTTTTCTGTTGATTAAAATGGTGAAAACAGAAAAAAAATTGAACATCGCGTTTTCGAGAAAATGTGAAAAATGTACTTTTGTTAAATGGAATCCCCTGTATATTTTTACATAAATCAAAAGATAATAATTTTCTTAATAAAAAAGTTTATTTACACTAATAGCCTAAACCTAAAAATAACAAAGTTATAGCGATATTAATCATTTTGTCAAATTTAGGCAAGTTGGCCTTGAAGTTTTTGAGAGCAAAACAAATAAATCATTGTTTGAATAATAAAATGACAGTAGCCGTAGAGATTTTATTAAATAAAGAAATACTGACAGTTACATGTTAGCAAAGTTTGTGATTTTTGTAAGATCTAAATTAGTAAAATGCCTTTTACGCATATTGAAAAATGTGATATGTTAGAATGTTACCTTGTATGTCGAAAAAATAGTGACAGAGCGGTAGAGCCGCTAGAAGAGTACCGCCAGAGATTGCAGACTCGTAACTTGCCAAACCGTAGATACTTTTTAATTCTCTACAGAAAATTTAGAAGTAACGAAAACGTGTTTAAAAGAACTAGAAGAAGGAACCAATTTATAGTAAGCGAGGATGTTGAAATTTCTATTTTGGCATATTTTGAAGCTCGTATAGAAAACTCAACTAGAGTTTTAGCAAGAACTTACGGTGTGAGCTTAGTAACAATTTGGCGGGTCTTAAAGAAACACAAATGTGTGCCATATAAGTATCGACCAGTACAAACATTGTTGCCTGGCGATAACGAAAGAAGACTTGCTTTTTGCAACTGGTTACGTAATGCATATGAAGCTAATGATAATATTTTAAACCGTATAATTTGAAGCGACGAAGCTAATTTTTCAAACAAAGGTATGTTTAACCGTAAAAATGTACACTATTGGTCCCAAGAAAATCTTTTCTTTACTGATCCCAGAAATCCTCAAAATCAATTTAGTATAAACGTTTGGTGCGGCTTAATAGGAAGCCAAGTAATAGGACCTGTGTTTTATGATGGCACTTTGACTGGAAGGAGATATGTTGATCTCATATTATTTGGAGCGCTGGAAGATTATTTGGATAATGTTAACTTGGAGAGACGGCAACAAATCAATTTTCAACAGGATGGAGCACCTCCCCATTAACTAAATGATGTAAGAATATTACTTAATAGACTGTTTGACGATAAATGGATTGCGACACGTGGCCCGATTCGTTGGCCACCTAGGTCACCAGACCTAACCCCTCTAGATTTTTATTTTTGGGGTTACATAAAAAATGAGGTGTATAAAAAAAATACAGAACCGTTCATGAACTTCAAACACATATTAGGCAAATAATTGGATCAATAGATAGAAGATCAATCTTAAAAGCTACAAGACGTGTGCTTAAGTGTGCTCAGAAATGTATTGAACAAGATGGCGATGTTTTTGCTCATTTATTGTAAATTAATAGTTTTACTTGATGTTATTTATTTCAAAGCCAACTTGCCTAAATTTGACAAAATTATTAATATCGCTATAACTTTGTTATTTTTAGGTTTAGGCTAGTAGTGTAAATAAACTTTTTTATTAAGAAAATTATTATCTTTTGATTTATGTAAAAATATACAGGGGATTCCATTTAACAAAAGTACATTTTTCGCATTTTCTCGAAAACGTGATGTTCAATTTTTTTTCTATTTTCACCATTTTAATCAACTAGAAAGAAAAAATCCTACTAGTTTGCTAATTTAACCGACCCTGTCTTGAATATCTTGAATATTAACAAAGATACCAATAGTGCCGACTTAATCGGAGGCACCCTGTATATATAATCCTTTTATCCTTAATTCAATCGTTTGTTCTTTCTCTTCCATTTCTAAGGCAAAATTAATAATGTTATTATCTTAAATCTATATTTTAAGACAAATATTAAAATATAAATTTAATAGTAAATATATTTAAATAAAAAAAAAGAAAATATATTAAGCTACTATACACTAGGAAAGAGATAAGATAAAATTAGGAGGATCCATCATAAAATTCACCGTCTTATTGATATCTAAAATTACTTCAAAAATCTACAAGAAAACTTCCCTTATCGGCATCCCTTATGGATATATGATGAAAACAGAAACAATAACAAAGCTTACTTATTACTTAAAGTAGAGTTCATTCCACTTCTGATGTTAAAATTTATAACGAAAAACAAACTCTTTTGTCTAAATTGAATCAACTTTTATTTAATCTTTATCCGCCACGACTTCATATGGAACTGTTTTTTGTTTCTTACCAAAAATACGCCTTATCCTCTAAACCTTTTTAACCTAAACAAAGTATTAAGTTACAAACTAATATTTCTCGGCTATCGCTACGTACTTCTTAAGTGCCGCACATCATTACTTTTCCCATAAATAACTGACACTTATTTCGAACCTATATAACAAAAAGATTATTGTCCTTATATTTAAACCGCGTAATATTACATTTAAATAATGGATAACGGTAATAAAGTGAGATATGTGTATTTTTTTAAAACACAATACAAAAAAAATTAAAAATCATTTAGAATATATCAAATGAACTCCAAAAATTAAATTGGAATCAAATAGGTTAATGCTATTGGGTTTTATTGTTGTATTTTCTGTCCAAAACGTAAAAAGGATCATTTGGGTTATCCTGTATTACCTAAATTCCAATTTTAATATACATTCGAATAATAGATAACCGTAATAGAGTGAGATAAGAGTATTTTTTTAAACACAATACATTAAAAAATTTTAAATATTAGTATATATTAAAAGAACTCTAAAAACTAAATTAAATTTAAATCGGAACAATAGCTAAACGGTTTAGCTATCCTATTTTCTTAACACTGACTATGTCCAAAAGTTGTAAAATGGTACACCCTCTTTAAATAAATTAGGTTAACACATTAAAGAGATTTATTTATTTATAGAAAATACTACAAAAAAAAGGTATTATATTTTTATGCCCGCAAAACCTTAATTAAGATCCCTTGGAAATTTTTTTGTTTGGACTTAGAAGTCATTGGATCCGAAACATCAATCCTAATATAAGAGCTGTTCTCAATCTTATATTGCCGGTTTTGTAGTCAAAAAACTTTTAACAATTATAAAGCTTTATCAGTGCCGTAAGGATCTTATTGGAGAAGATAGATGTGGCGATGAATATTTTCTTATTTCTATTTTCTTACCATCAGTGCTAGATCCTATTCCCCTAAAGGCTAATTGTTGTAAATTGAAAAGTACTTCATCAAATACTTTGGGAAATAGTTATGAAATGTGGTTTATTAAATAGCTATGGGGAAAAATATATTTAAGAAGAGGAAGTTTGATTGTGAGTGGTCATTATTTTTTGAGGGCGCAGGAAAAAATAGGAGAGTCAAATATTATGTGCTTGTAATCCAAGAACAATAACTTCTTTATTAAATCGAACTGTCAGTTAATTGACAAGTAATAATGTGACGCGAACAAGGACGTAGCGATAGCCGAGGACTCTTAGTTTGTAACTCGATGCTTTCTTAAGGTTAGAATTATGACCATATCTATATTGACTGCGTCATATCAGATAGATTAAAAATAAATTAAAAAGAAGACTACAATAATTGATGTCGACTTCTAGGACATATTTTAACAGTTTTGGTCTATCAAAAAACTGAGAATTGATTGGAAACTTTTAGACTGGCAGAAAGGCGATTTTTTGCCATATACGATATCCTTAGAACCAACTTTAATTTTTTTAGATGTACAAACATTTATTTGATCGACTAAGGAAAATTAAAGAGCAGGTAAGTTAATTTAATAAGAATTAATTTATGTGTGTTAATTAAATGTATGTCACTCAAAAACACACTCAAGTCTATATTCAGCTCAATAAGTAGATGTAGGAATTGAATTTTTTGAATTGGACCTTAAATTTAGTGGTGGGGCTGACAGATCATTGTAACTAAATGGTTGTGAAATTTCTATAGCATTATTCATCAGCAGCGGTACTCTCTAACTCGGTAAACATAAAGCACGAAAAAATATAGAAAGGAAATATCTTTCTATACGCGATTAGCACTCGCTAATCTTTTCTCTATGTCACTCGGCATCGTTCGGCTTTAGACATTCTTATACTATCCAATCTACAAACATTAGCCTATTTTTATAGCTAATGGGATTTTTCACAGCCCACAATATCAATTACTGAAATGTCATTCGACATTATCGATCTTTTAAGTAATAAGTAAGCTTTGTTATTGTTTCTGTTTTCATCATATATCCATAAGGGATGCCGATAAGGGAAAAGTTTTTTTATAGTAATTTTATCTTATCTCTTTCCTAGTGTATAGTAGCTTAATATATTTTCTTTTTTTTTATTTAAATATATTTACTATTAAATTTATATTTTAATATTTGTCTTAAAATATAGATTTAAGATAATAACATTATTAATTTTGCCTTAGAAATGGAGAAAAGAACCTTAGAAGAGAAAGAACAAACGATTGAATTGAATTAAGGATAAAAGGATTATATATATATATATAGTATTTTCAAAATTTGTGAAGAGTAATAAAGCCCATTTTATTCCCTTCTGTGGAATCACTGGGAATTTCCTAATTTCGGGGCGTAAATAAGCGTGGATAAAACTATAAACCTAATAAACTTAATGATTTTAAACTGAAAACGTTTTAAACCTGAAAAAAGTAGTTAACAAATTATAGTTCACTCAAAGATATACCGTTGATCTTTTAATCGCAATAAAACTCAATTATCTCTTGTAACCAAGTGATTTAAGTAAGTTATTTTTTTGTGGACTTTTATGGTTTAACATTTTCTAATAAAATACTACTCTTTATTTAATTAGTAAGTTTCATTTAGAATCACTTTCAAGCAGACCCTATTCCCTTTATCACTTCTTAAAAACGTTGGTCCTTGCACAATGGGGCTTAATGGTCTAATATGAGAATATGAGAATTCGTTGATTTTCAAATCTGCTACAAAAACATCCCCACAACAAAGATAAATACATCTTTTTTTCAATGTACTAAAAAGGGACGAAGATAACGAGAAGTAATAGCAAAACCATACAACCTCTTTCTATATTTCTATTCCGAAGGTTGCCGATGGCAACCTGATCGAAGCCAGTTGAGGTTGAGAGTAGAGTTTAGACTTTTTTTCTATAATAGAAAGAAATTTTTTTTTCTATCGAGTTAGAGAGTTCGCTCGCAGATCTTCAATCTATATTTAGTTCTCGTTACGGTGGTTTTCTTTCACTGTATCATTAATATTGTTTTATTTAATATTACAAATTGTAGATTATATCAAAATTGAACCGAGAATTTATTTTAGTATCCTATCATGGTCAGGTCAATTACAACATCAAATTATTTTAATCGTTTTATTGAAAAAAAATAAAGGATTTTGTTATAAATAAATCCCAAAAAATACACTACAACACGTCCTACAAAGTGTTACTACACAGATGTCTTACTCAATTCAGACTCTACACTTTAAAGGCTAGTGTTCTTAGTTATTTTATACTATCTAGAAAAGTACAGAATAATGTAAAATGGTTGACTATTGGTATTCAATTTTCATTCCGTTCCGCTTCGAATATAAATTTAGTTTTTGACATCGACAATAACCAAAAAAAAAGTAATTTACAGTGAGTGTTGATTACCTATTATTAATAACACATCTTACAAAGTGCTTCTGAAAAGATACCTTACTCAATTGTCTCCTAACTTCTATTTCCTCAATCCAGTAGCTAAATAGAGTATTGAATCTATAAAGGTTGAAAAAATAAAACTCAAAATATAGTAGTAACCTTTTATTGGTTTATCACAACAATAACTAATAAAATAAAATATTGAATGAACTTTCACGCGAAAAACGATGACTGCATCTGCGGAGTATAATTTCAGACGGGAGGAAAATATGATCGTTTCGTTGATGTGCGCTATTCTTTTATTTTTTAGAAGGCAATAAAAAAAAATTTTAATCCTATGTATATAGTATTATAGTATTTTTATGCAAATAAACATTTAAATGCCTAAAAATTGCGAAAGTTAATTTGACTGTTTTATAAACTGAACTTTTTTACGTCAGGGAGAATAATGAATATATTATGATGTGACAATTTAAAGGCAATTAGTAACTTCTTGCTTTTGCGGCTCACTTCTCCCCACCAAACGGCCGTATCTCTGTTAGAATAAATTAATTTTTGTGGTAGGCGAATTTCGTCAAAAATATCGCTATATGTTTTTAAACAGAGCTTTCATAATTTAATAGTGCAACTTATAAAATAATGCTATTATTTTTTAATGTCAATAATAATGGAAAATTTATCTTTGTGAAATAGTTAATACATAAACATTGGATCAGTTGAACACCTCAAGTATGGTTTGTGATAGAAAAATTAAACTTGTGAAATTAAAGCGTAGGATTTGACTAGAAGCGTTATTTTTCTTATTTTAAATTTAATACATTTGTTTTATGTTAATAACACCTATATTTTTACAACATGAAATTACTTTAGAATCTGATAACCACTACCTACAATTATATACTGAAAGTTTTTGACATTTAATTTGTTGTCTTTATCTAGATTAACAAAATAAGCCAACTTTTAACAATAACCTTACTTTTTATAGTAAAAAGAAATTTTTGGAGAAAAAAAATATGTAAGAACTGAATATTTAATAAATGTTTTAATATTTTAAAAGCAGACTGGCAAAAGTTATACGTTATTTAAAAAATTGTTCAATTTTTTAGTTTTAATTTAAATTCAAAAAATACTAATGAATATGAAAAATACAAAAAAAACCAAATGGATATGGCATAAAATATCTAGTCGTTTGTCCAGTTGCATATTTTCTTGTCGCCCAATCCATTCCCTAATAACACGTGAGGTATGAATTGGTGACTTGTGAATTATTTTAAACCCATTGGGATAGATGACGTCAACGGACGGCAGCAAAATAATTTCGAGGATGGTCCTATACTAATCTCCTGTCAGGTTGCCCTCTATTTGATAAATTACTCCAGGATCATTCAGAGACATCCAACCACAAGCACCTGAGAATCGTCCACTTCGGTGTCTCTGACAAACATATTTATTATCGTACCGGGTGTTATCCGGACGATAAACTTACTCAGCCCGAAATTGTCGATTCTCAAGTCTTTTCGTTCATGAAACTAACATCGTCCAAAATTGTTAGGTATAAAATAATGTAACAAATATAGAACAATATATTAAAAACTCGAGTGTCGAATATACAGGGTGGGGCATCGAAAACTTCCCGCAAGGCATTACAGGAAGGGAAAGAACTTTTCTTCAAAATCAAAACATACGTAAAATTTGTGTGGGTGGGAGACAATTTTTGATGTCAAAAGCATAACAAAATCTTTGATTCATTAAATGGATCCCCATCATCATCCTTGGTTTTTTTCCCTGGAAATGGGGTCAATACCTCATTAGAAAGGGTTTTTAATTTCATACGCATTGCTGCTTAGTTTTTGAAAACCGAAGATTTTAAGAAAATGACGTTTAAAAACGTCAGTCGACTATCCTTCAGTAAAAGAATTTTAAAATGTATGGAGATCATATCGATCATTTACTGGCAAATATTTGTATTATTTAGTCAAAGTGTAATAAAGCAATTTAAATAGTTTATGAATCGTTTTTGTTGAGTGAATTTAAAACTTTAAATGTGAATATATCGAAGAGTTAACTGTAGTGAGATTTTTAAAGTATAAATTTTTTAAGCAAAACTGTTTACACAATACATATTTTAAATAATAAATTAAATTATGCCAACCCTAAAAAACTAAATGCAATTTTAAAATAAATTAAAATGTTGCTGGTGGCGCTCTCTATGGCATAATAAGAAAAGATTAATTTTATGATTTGCCTTATAAAAACAAAACTCTATTCCAAATTTTGTTATAAAAACGAACAATACATGCTAAATCTATGGTCGTATCTTGCTTGTATTTGAGTTTTGAACTAGGAAAATTTAACTTGTTTTTTCAAAAAGAAATCTGCTATTAAAATATTTACCATTATTCATGTGACACCCTGTATAGAGTTACTAAATGATATGTCAATGTGTGATTCGTCGTGTCATTTTATAAACAAAATGTTCGCAGTAGCTTCATTCTTCTGCTACAGGGTGTTTAAGTTTAAATTAAAAAACTTAATCATTATTAACATATGTATATAATCCTAATTTTTACTTAATTAGATTTAATTTAAGTGGCGTCTTACAGGGAGACTTAATATTTGTGATAAAAATCATTGGACGCTGCTGATTTTCGCTAAGTAAAAAGTGTATCAAATCAAATATAAGTAATTATGATTTCTAGGATTGAAGGACAAATTTTTTTCCCCAAACTCATTAAAAAAAATTAACAAATAAGAGGTTTTAAAATAATAATAGAAAAATGTAAATGCAAATATAAGTAAATGTAAATAAAAAATTGGAACTAAGGAGGGCCACAATGCACAGTTTACTATCACAGCGACAGGATGGTTCATCATGAATATTTTTAAAATGTGGTTGTTTTAAGTTCTCTTGCCCAGTTTAAATATAAATAGAATCGAGAACGAAACAGTTGTGGTACTAGGGACAATCTTGCATTTCAGTTTTTACCGGAAATCATTAGGGTTGCCAAAGAGAGCCACATTTATTTTGCGGCGTTTCCGCCTAACTCTACAGATCTTTTACAGCCTCTGGATGTAGGGGTTTTTGGTCCAGTAAAGAAGTGGCGAGAAGTGTTGGACGCATAAAAAATGCCATCAGAACTAAATGATTCTGGCAGAGTTTTAGATACAAGTTTCTTTGGGAACGCAGATTTCCTTAAATTGTGGATTAGTTCAGTCTGAAATTCTTACTCCTGAACGTCCACCGTATAAACATATGACAGTTTAAGATGGTAAAATTTCACTGGAAAATATTGCGACCACCTCCACGACTAGAAATTAGCTTTCCGATGATGATATCCCACTTGCGAAACTTAAGCCTCCACAATAAGACGAAAATTTGTGCACAATTTGTAAATGCGTTTTCGGTTTTATCATGCGAAGCAACATAGTCTAATCAAATGGTAATCAAAAAGGGCTAATAAGGGAAAGTTTTGGTGTAGTTTTGATATTTGGTTTCACTACGTTTTACAGGCAGATATGCATGAATTTCATGTTTTCCAACACGATTTTTCACCGGAAACTTGTTTTTTGTCCAAAGAATGATGTTAATTTTTTTTAAAGAATTCAAAAAATGAGTATAAAATATAAACTTGATGTTATAAGTTTTGCTGTCCGATCGACGGTTTAGACCGGCTGGCATGAAACTCACTGCAATCTGGCAACACTGCCCTGCCAACTACAGAGGAGGACACGCAATTTCTGTTTAGTACGATACCGACCGGCGCGGCGCGAGTATTCGCAAGTACAAAATTAATGAGAACTTTTTTACCGTGAATATTTACGATACGATGTCAGTGTGTTTTATATGTGATGCTTCCTTGGAAGATGGAACTTTAGTAGCAACTGTTAAAAGTCGAGGTATTACATCATCGAGGTATATCATCATATGTGATGCTTCCTTGGAAGATGGAACTTTAGTAGCAACTGTTAAAAGTCGAGGTATTACATCTTTCAATGAGGCCAGTAGAAAAAGAGGTGATGGAAAGGCGGTTTGTTTAAGAGAGAAAATGACTGTAAATGTGCATAAAAAGTGTAGAAAGCCTTATGGGAATGACAGAATGATTGCTGCTTTCGTTAATAGTGCTAAAAAAGAAAAAAGTACTACATTGATAACACGGGCATAAACCCCCGGGTTTAATTTTAAAAATCATTGTTTTTTGTGTGGAAGTCGTATTACTGCAGAATTCATCGCTGCTGAATCGAGGGAACCGCCTAGCCAGCGCAATACAGTACATGTTCATGTCGACAGTATGAGGCATACAGTTCTAAAAGCAGCAACAGCACGAAATGATGATTACGGACGGTCTATAATACAGCGCATCGAGCCAGTGGGTGATTTAATTGTAGCAGATGCCCAATATCATAGCAAGTGTTATAAAAACCTGTATAGTCGACCAAAGGTCCAAGAAGAGAAAAGACGTGGACCACATGCCAAGAAAATAGACAAAGCAATGCAGTATATTTATGATTATATTGAAAACAGTGACGACGAGTGTCAGTTCTCCATGAAATAGTTGATAGAACAGATTAAAGGAAATTATCAACCTGAAGTGAAAACGGTAAAAGCTCGCCTAATAGAAAAGTATGGAGACGATATTCTCTTTGCGAGCATTAAAAAGAAAAAGGCTGTTGTGTGTTTTAAAAACACAGGAGAAAAAAATATTGTATAACTTGTGGTATCAAAAAACATGTAAGTCTGAACAAGAGGAAAGGCTTCGAGTTGTTGAAGCCGCAGCAAAGATTATTTGTGAAGATATTAGAACACAGGTATACAATATAACAGATTACCCTCCTCCAGGTTGTTTTCTTGAAGATAGTGAAGCCGCTGTCCCTGAAACTCTTAAATGTTTTTTGGATACTCTGATTATAAAGAGAAAACTCGGAAACATTCAGAAATGGATGAATAAATGCAACGCGCTTGCACACAGTATTATCACTTCGGTGAGGCCCAATTCGTTTTTGTCAAATACACAAGTTGGCTTGGCGGCTTTTATTTATAAAAAATGTGGTTCCCGAAAGCTGCTTGATATACTACATTCTATGGGATTTTGCAGCTCGTACCCGGAAACGGTACGTTTTGAAATATCGTCTGCTATGAAACCAGAAGTAAAAGTAAATCAGGGCGGGTGTTATCAGTTTGTTTAGGACAACGCTGATTTTAATAGTCAAACAATCGATGGATATAACACTTTCCACGTAATGGGTAGGATTTACACTGTAGCTCCAGCAACTGCAGTACCCGCAGATAAAAGCATTCCGAGGTTGAAAAATATACCAAAAAGTACGGTTATTGGTAGTTTCGGGGCTGTAATTTTAAAACATTTTGAACCTGCAGAGCGTGGTGAAGGGTTAGAGCAAGTTAAGATTCAAGACCTCAGTAATAATTTTTCTAGTTCCGAAATAGTTTTTCCAAGCACATCTGACATACTTTGGCTTTATAGCAAGTTTAAAGACTTTTCCGCTGTACCAGGATGGAATTTATTTATGGAGCAAGCTACCAAAGACCTCGTTTCTAAAAAAACATTTGCTGCTTATCTTCCTTTTATAAATGCTCCTCCGACAGATTACGATACAATATTTACGGCTTTATTGGAAGCTGCAGACACATGTAAAGCAAATGGTCAGAAAATATGTATAGTGACTTTCGATCAACCCCTCTACTTGAAGGCGCGATTCATAATTTCCAATTGGACAGACTCAAGATTGAATAATGTCGTTCTAAGATTGGGCGGATTCCACTTATTGATGTCCTTTTTCGGGTCCATACGCATTCAATTCCATAGAAAAAATTATGACTGGTCATGCTTACTACAGAGCTGTAAGAGCTCACTTTTCAGCCCAGGTTGCACTTATAAGATTGTAATGCAGATGATTTTCTTCAGAAATCGAAACAAAACTAAACGATATTTTACACAACTTTGATAAATTAGTGATCCTTGCATCTGATCCTGATGAATGTCGCGAATTCAAGGAAAAGGTAAACCATCAACTGCAACAACTGAAACAACGTGGCCCGACTGCTCAGCTCTGGGTATAGTATATACAGCTAGTTACTCTTGTAAAATTATTCATCTCGTCTGAAAGAATGGGCAACTGGGATCAACACCTTGAAACTTTTTGGAATATGCTACCATATTTTCATGCGTCAGGGCACTTTGCGTATGCTAAATGCGCTCATCTGTATTTACAAGATATGCTAAATCTAAATCAAACAATGTCTGCCGCAGAATATGAAAAATTTACTACCGGCGGTTTTTTCACAGTTCGACGATCTGACAAATTCTGGTGTAGAACCTGGACGGACATGACCATCGAGCAATATGAATCGAATCGAATCGAAGAATATGAAACTTCATGGAGATCTCACACACGGTCGTGGGGTAGGAGAAGGTGTATTGGCAAGATGGACATTGGGGATAACCTTCGTGCAACACGTTTGTGAACAGATCGAAAATTACAGTGGGGTTACCTTTCAATTATCAGAACAGCACGTAGCACTGAAAGACTCAAGAGTTACAAGAGACAACAAGGATCAGGCCGAGATGTATGAAAGGCTGCTGCAACATTTTCCTTTCCCTGAAAAACCCCGATTTATATTCAATCAGCACTGGTGTTGTGGCTAACGATCGGATAACCTGCCATAAAGCTTGGAATGTGGGCAGTAAAGGTATTGATAGAATTGTTTGTGATGACTTCGGAACTATCAAATTTAAAAGGAGCGATCGAGGGCAACATCTGGCAATAATGACTAGTGCGATACGGATACAAAACGAAGTAATACTTATCAATCCAACAACTCTGTTCCAAAGAATGACCATTGCTAAACATTCAGAGAAGCAGGTCGATGAATTTTTGAGCTATGAACTAGGTCCCTTTTCTTAACACTGTTTGACAATGGTTTACGATAAGGAACCAAATCCACTTTTTATAGAGCACTCAAACCTCTAAAAAACAACCAGTTAAGTATCCAAGTTCAATACGTCATAGATGGCAGGTTTCTCTTACATACGGTACCATGGACCACGAAGGAAACATTTTTTCCTATTTGTGAAAAGTATGTAGAATATGTCAAACGCAGTAATTGTTTTTGATGGGAGGCCTCGACGGTGGTATAAAAAATGGAGAGCGTATGAACAGATCAAGGAAACTGGCTTCAGCTGACATGCTGTTTGATGATACAATGGTACCAACGATGGCAAAAGAGAGATTTCTTGCTAACATGAGAAACAAAAGTCGGTTCATATCAATGCTCATTGCGAGATTTACTTCGGTAGGAATTTTTTGCAAACAGACGAAAGAAGATGCTGATACCCTAATAGTAAACACAGCATTGCAACTTTCTCCAACCAATGAGAAGGTGATTATAGTGGGTGGGGATATAGACCTCTTGGTAACTTTAATTGGTCTCTGCGAACACTTGAATGTTTTCTTTTTGAAACCTGGGAAGAACAAAGTGTCTACGGTTATATTCTCCCCCACTGATGCTTTAAGTGACACATTAATCGCTGATATGATTTTGTTCTTGCACGCAATGAGTGGTTGTGAGACAACATCGGCATTGTACAATCAAGGAAAACTGAAATTCCTTCATACCCTGAGAAAAAACCCGTATCTTGCTGACCGTATCAAAGTATTTAAAGACTCCAATGCTACTCAGGATATGGTTGCTGATGCTGATGAATGTTTTTTGGTTTCACTATACGGATACAGTGGTTAAACTGTGCCTTCGCTAAATCATTTGAGATATATTTTCTACATGAAATCTGCTTTTAAGCTCAAGGCAAACATTGCATCACTGCCGCCATCTGCTGCTGCAGCGCGACAACACTCACTAGGAGTGTACTATCTGTCCAGCAATGGTTGGGTCTCGAGAAAAATCCAGAAGAGTGGGGATGGAAAAAATCGAAAAATGGTCTTGCACCTGTCACTAGCTTGTTACCACCTGCTCCTCCAGATTTACTGAAGCTTGTCTCATGTAAGTGCACTACAAATTGCCAAAGAAATTGTGGCTGTAAAAAAACAGGGCTTAGTTGCAGTACCTTGTGCTTCAACTGCGAAAACAGTTGCGATAATACACCAGTCTCTCTTGCAAACCCAGAAGATGAGGTGAAAATGGCGAACGAATTAGAGTTAGATTTATTAGTCACCGAATCAATAAAAGAAGACGAATAAATTATACAAGGTATGAGATTATAGTTATTACTAACAAATACCAATCTAAAAATTCCATTTTCTTTTGTCTATATATAGATGAAGATGAAGCTTTGCCGATCTCAATGGGGAATGAATTGGAGTTGAATTTCTTCGTCACTGAAGAAATGAAAGAAGGAAAGGAGACTAGACAAGGTAGTTTAAACTAGGAATAATAAATAAACAACAATATGTAAGTTCATTTGTCCCTATTTATATTATAGATGCCGATGAAGAGCCCGGGACTTCAAGGAAAAGGACGCCTTGGTGAAGAAACCTTTAATACTCAGTTAAAACTGAAGCTTCAAGAATTATAAATTCAACATTTGAAAAGTACCACATACCAATATATGTGCAAATATATTTATATAAGTAACATAAGTATTATCTTCAACACAAAAAACACATAAGAACATATAACATAATTATATTAACAACTAATCCTATATATTATAATATGTAACTGTCCAAGAATCCAGCATGATTTTAATGTGTTATGAATCTAATACCGCTTGGGAAAATTTATTGTTATGATTTAATGTCTTTTATAAAAATTTGCAAAGGTGGAAGATTTCTCCGACCATCCGGCCGATTACGTCTATATTAACTGCTTTGCGGGAGGCCGCTAAAGTTGCTGCATGTCTGGTGCTTAGCCCGAAAAAATATTTGTATCAATTCCACTTTTATCTAGAATGTCTTTTACCGCTTTCCCTCTCACGCTGGAAAAAGTCTACGATGACGCATTCCTAAATGGTTTCTTATGGGTTATAAATAGATGGTTAGTTTAAGAGTCTCTTAAGTGGCTGGTTTTCTGTAAATATAATTTTAAGGTACCTGCGACACAGAGTTGCTTATTACTTTTAAAGAAAGGGATGGAAATATAAGGCTAGTATCTGTTGCGGCCAGATGTTTTTAATCTTTTTGGAATTTTTATGTTTAACCCCTCTGAATTTTCCACAATATTACAAACCTCTATACTTGCTATGGATTGCATACGTTGACCAGTTATTAAAAGTAATAAGACCAAGGCTTTTCGTGTTAAATCTTGTAAATTAATTTTATCATTTATTTGCTTTTTAAAGTAATTAACCACAATAGAGGGATCCCAAGTAGTTTCGTATTTAGGCAGGTTCGGCCGGAGTCCATAAATACCTTTAAAAAAGCGTTTATATTATAAATACCTTTAAAAAAAGTGTAAAATCATTGGATAGGTCATGATTGACTATTTGGGAAATTGCGGCTCTATGCGAATTTAAGGTCTCATAAGAATTTCCTTTTTTAAAGCAAATTGTTAAGAATGTTATTAAGTGTTCAGTAGAAACTGAAAAAACATCATTTTTTTGTTCCTTACAATAATTCCACCCTTTAGTTTCGGCCCGAGTTCTAGCCCATTATTGTATTGTTTTAAAGTTGATAATGTAACTGACGCCATTCATATGTCTAAGGCATCATCTGGAACTTTGCCTCTTTGCAACGCTTCCCTGATAAGTGCCCGACCACCAGGGTAAGTTGACTGCAAAGCGGATGAGGGGTCCTGTCAGCAAATAGAAGTAAATTAGCCTGAGGGCTAATAAAAATTGGTTTTTGAATTAAAAGGAAAGTGAAAACTGGGAACCATGGCTGAGTAGTCCAGAAAGGCGCCACTACTATTCCTTCAGCTTTACCGTCCAAAATCTTTTGCAGTTTAAGCATTAAAGAAAATGGAGGAAATGCATAGAAATTTAATTCATGCCAATTCAAGGTAAAAGCATCAACTGCGTAACTTTCTGGATCTCTGAGCCAAGAGACAATAGTTTCACATTTCCTATTAATTATACTTGCAAAGAAATTAGTGTTAGGTTTCCCAAAATGGCCAACAAACCTGTTAAAAATATTCTGATTTAATTCAAATTCGGTTTTGTAATTTATTACACCCGATTCCTCATCTGCCCCAACATATCTGAGGACATATCTGAGGACAAGCAAAAATAAAAATGTGACGTTCTTCGCACCATTGCCATATGTTTCTAGAAATATAATTTATTTTATTATATCGAACATTACCCATGCGATTTATGCAAGCTATGGAGTCTTATTATCAATCCTACATAAAAAATCCTACATCTAGACAGGTCTTTTGCAAAATATTTTAATGCAAAAAAGGCCGCAACTAGCTCTAAATAATTCATATGAAATTTGTTTTTATTATTTAACCAGTGACCATGAGCCATCTGACCATTGCAAAATATACCCTAACCTGTACAAGAGGCATTAGAATAAATTTCCAGATCAAAAAATTGTAGCTTGAGCGATCTACTACAAGCAAAATGTGAACGCCACCAACAAAAGTCCTTAGATAATTCTGAAGATATTTTCATTTTTGCATTATAATATCTTTTTGATTTTGCTAAGGCTTTAAATTTTTCATGTTTAAATAGTTTAGTATATAGCCAGCCGTATTGTATTACTGGACAACAGGAAATAATTGACCCCATAAAAACCGAAAAATATCTAATCTTGCAAATTTTTTTTGACTACATTTTTCTATTATTTTGGTTAACCGACAGATCTTTTCCTCTGCAAGAGAAACTGTAAAATTTTTTAAGTCATATTTATAGCCTAATATGTACAAATCTGTTTTGGAATGAGGCAACTTGTATTAAAGTTAATAATAAACCCTAATTTTTGTAAAACAGACTGTGTTATTATCACATTATGTTGACATTCCTCAAATGTGTCTCCAAGAAGTAAAAAATCATCTAAATATAAGTTTGAGGTAAGACCTTTGTCTCTTAAATAAGACAGGACCGGCTTCATAATCTTTGTAAAAATTCGAGGAGCACAATTCAATCCAAATGGTAGGCACTTAAATTCATATAGAATATTATTAAAGTAAAATCTTAAATACTTTCTATATGATTTGTTGATAGATATTAAAAAATATGCATGCTTTAAATCAAGGCCAGCCGTAAAACAGTTTTGTTTAATAAGTTTGGTAACAGTTTTATAATCCTCCAACTTAAAATGTTTTGTTAAAATATATTTATTTAGGGATTTGAGGTTTAATATGAATCTAAATGAACCGTCACCTTTTTTAATAAATCACATAAACAATTTTTTAATTGTGCCTTCTCCCTTATAGACCAGATCGGTTCCCTAGGAACTTTCTTTTGATATGGTTTTTTACGAAATGGTATTTTTAAACCGATTATATAAGACAGAATACATCTGTCATTGCTGACATATCGCCAATATTCTTCAAAATGTCTTAATCTTCCAGCGGTTTTACCAAAGTATATAGATTTCAACAAGTAGAATCACTTCTTTGATCGCCTCAAAATGCCGCCTTTTTTTATAAGCGCTCGTAAATCACTTGTAAACTACGCCGGTACCCCTCGCATGAGAGGATACAAGTCCGTCCACAAAGTTCACATTAGAAATGCGTTTACGGGGGGCAATAAGGAAAGTATTAAGTTTAATAATATTATTGGGTAAAATCAAGGTTTTTTTATTTTAAAATATTTTGATGAATTTTGACGCTTATTCATTGTGACACATTAAATAAACAACAACTAGGAAATAGGTAATATATTTATGTATGCATCCAGTCGCCATTTTTTCGTTGCATTTATTTCTTGTTATAACACTAATGAAACGCTTAAATTTGAGTCAAAACCTTAGGAATGTTGTTAAGAAAACTAGAATCCCCTAAAAACCCTTTAATCTTAATAAAGGTGTACCTAATATAAAGGGTGTAAACCTAAATGCATACCTTAGTTGCCGACTAGTTAAGCTGAATTTATACAGACAAATAGAATAAAATAAGGCCTTATTTGACATTTATGCATTTAAACAGCAAAATAAAATAAAATAAGAAATAAGGAATTACCAATCACATGTCAGGTATATTTCAAGAAATTGACCAATTACATACCAAGTAAATTTTGTCTCTTTGTCTTTCAA